>NC_081557.1:177794231-177901121 GCF_022355385.1 Mustela nigripes
CAGGCTCCCTGCTGAGCAGAGAGCCTGCTTCCTCCTCTCTCTCTCTGCCTGCCTCTCTGCCTACTTGTGATCTCTGTCTGTCAAATAAATAAATAAAAATCTTTAAAAAAAAAAAAAAAGAATTCAAAGGAAAAAGCAGGGATCTACTGGTTGTTTTGTGGTATGCCCTCAGTGCTTACTTTGAATGTACCACACTGTAGACAAACCATTATGCAGAAAAGTCTTATTTTAAATTGATGACCATAAACTTTGTGTGAGCCCTTAGTATTAAAGAAACTTTTACTACATATGCTTATGCTTTCCACTCTTCTTAATAATATTTCATGTCTTCAGAATTTTAAGACCTTGTAACTCCAATTTCCTGTCCACACTATAAGTGAACGATCTTACTCCCTACTTGAGGAAATTCAGACAATTAGAAAAACTTGCATGAATTCCCTCCTGTCTTTTACTCACTGCCTGCATCTATGCCTTTGTTCTCTTCCTGCCACCTCTTGCCTTATGTCAACTTTCTATGTTCCTACAATGAACAAATTCTTCCACTTATGCACTAAAACCTATCCCTTCTCTTCCACTCAAGGCAATTACTATACAAATAAATGCTTTCCATTCATTCATAATTTTTTGTTGAAAGCTGTTTATGACGTATTAGCTAATTGGAATTGAGATAAATAGGCCTTTTGTTTAAGGTTTGATGTTGATAAAGTTAGGCTATATTTAATGTTTGTTGTACTTGTAGATGCCAAAGACTGCAGTTTCCTTGAGTATCCTTGTCTCTCCTGTTGTCTTGGGGTTTCCCTAAGGAAACCTCCTTAAATAGTTTGTGGCTTATAGCTCTTTCAGCTGTGATCATTTTTACTAGAGCCCTGTTGACATTTTAATAAGGTATGAGGGAGGAAAGAGGTCTGTAATTTGTGATTACATTTCAGTCTTTCAGTGGGCTGTGTCTCTCAGTTGTGACCTTCCAAATTGTTTGTAACTTTCCCCACAGTCTTCCCCTTAGGTAAGACTAGAAGCCTAGGGAGAAATGAAGTACAGGTAATGCCAGCATGCTGCTATGATAAAGAATTTTCTCCCCAAAAGTGGGATTTTCTTATTAAAAAAAAAAAGAAAAAGTAGTGGGTGCATTTCAAAATCATTACCTCTTTTCTCTCCTCTTCCAGAGACAGGAAATCTTTTTTGTCTCTTCCCTGTGGGAACACAGTTGGGGATCCTGGAGTCCAAACTCATGAAATTACAGGGTCATCCCCCCAGGATTATGTCACCCATGAGTTTCTGACTTACATGTTAGTTCACATTTAGCCTTCCATGATTCATAAAATATAGGTACTCCCACCAGCTTATGCTCCAGTAAGCTGGTCTTGTCAGGAGTTGACTTGCCTGTCTTTCCAGATATCAGCTTCATCCTTTGCCCTGTGACCTCAATTCTCTGCTAATTCCGAGAAAAGTTGTTGATTTTAAGTTTGTTCAGCCTTTTTTTGTGTAAGAACAAGGGTGAAGACTTCCAGGCTCTCTATGTGTCAGAGCTAAGCCTGAAGTCTCTTTTTTATATATTATCATTTTTCCCTTCCTCCTGAATCATTTCTATTAGCGTACAAATACATTCTTGATTCTGCCATTTAATAAACTTTCTCCTCACTCATTTTTTTTTCTCCCTTTTTGTGTTAGTTTCCTAGAGCTTACTTAATAACTTAAAAGACTGAGTGGCTTAAAACAATAGAAATTTATTTCTCACAGTACTGGAGATCAGAAGTCCAAATTCCTGATGTGGATAGGGCTATGATGCTGCTGAAGCCTCTAGGGAAGGAGCTGCTCAATGATTTTCACCTTAGTGGTGGGAATTTAAAATAGAACAGTCCCTTTGGAAAAAGTTGGGTAGTTTCTTAAAAAGTAAAACACAAATTTGCCCCATGACTAAGCAACTTCACTCCTAGTTATCTACTCAAGGGAAATTAAAAAGTCCATACAAAGACTCACACATGAAAATTTATAGCAGCATTATTTATATAGTAAAAGAAATAAAAAAGAAAACATTTATCAAATGGTGAATGAATAAACCAAATGTGGTATACTCATACTATAAAATATTATTTTGAATGAAAAAATAATTATATAATAATACATGTAATAACATTAATGAATCCTCTAAGAATTTCTCCTAAAAGAGGTCATAAAAAAACAGACTACAGTTTGTGTGATTCCTTTATATGAAATTTCTAGAAGAAGAAATCCTATAGAGACAAAAAGGAAATCTGTGATTGCCCTGGGCAGGGTGATAGGAAAAAGAAATAGCTGCCTATAGGACCAAACAATATTTTTTGAAGTCACATTATGTTCTAAAATTGGATTGTTATGATGTTTGGGTAAAACTATAAATTTACTAAAAGTTATTAAATTGAACTTTTAGAAATGATTGAATTTTAGTATAAAATTTGCCTCAATGAAGTAATTAAAAATAACAACAATAAAAAACAACATCTGGCCTCCCTGCCTTTAATCTAACAGGAACACATTATTCATATTTTTCTGAATATTTCTTCTGTATATTTGTTATCTTCTAATATATTACATGATTTGTTATTTATTATGTTTGTTCTATCAGAATGTAAATGGCAAGGATCTTTATTAATTTGGATGTATACTGAAAGCCAAGAAAAGAGTTAACATATCAATCAATATTTTTAATGAATAAATACATTCTATTTAGAAATAATACAGGGTCACTTCTCAAGTATATTATGAAATATACAATATAGATTTAAAAAAATATAATAAAAATAAAATAGACGTAAATAGTCTCATATTTTAATTGTCATAATAGGAAACTATCTATGGCCTTTAATTTCTTCAGTGTTTCAGGAAGGTTGTTTGATATTATTTATATATTTTTGGAATTAACTTTATCTTTTATGGTATACAATGTAAATTTACACATTTTACCACTCATGATTCCCATCATGCAGGTAGTATATACTCACACTATAAAATCACTTTATGTGAGTCTTTTTTTTTCTTCTTAAGAGTCTATTTATTTATTTATTTGAGAGAAAGACAGAGAGTGTATATGAGGGAATGCAAGCACCAGCAGGAGCCTGAGTGGGTAAGAGGGGGATAGTAGAGGGAGAAGGAGAGGCAGGCCCTTTTGTGGAGAGGAAGACTGTTGAGGACCAGGACCTGAGCCTAAGGCCCATACTTAATGACTGAGACACCCAGAGGTCCCTCCGTGAATCCTTCTTATTTTAGTAGCTAGACTATATGATACACAATTACACTGAGCAATTTTTATGTCTCTATGTAGGTAGATAGAGAGAAACTTAATAGATACAGAAAATAAATGTACATGGATGTATCACTTACAGCATTAACATGAAATCCCAAAGGAAGTTAACCTAAGCAACAATATTAAGTGGTTTCCTTAAAAGGGATAAAAATTTAAGCTGTATAAAATTATTTGTCAAATAAATCTTTCATAGATTATTGAAAGTATTTAGTACAAGTGAACTAAATTCACACAAAGGGCTTTAATATTTTACAATATAATGAAAAGAAGGCAGTTTATTCCCCCTACCCAAAATTAATTTAATATTTTTCTCTCAAATTATCTTTTCTTCTGGAAAAAAAAAAATTCTTAGAAGTACTTACCACCAAACAATTGTCCAAACAGTTGTCCCTTACTTCTGCTGTTACTATATCATTGAGATAAAAGTAAGGAAGATGAGACATTCATAGCACCATTTTTAAATTTTATTATTATTAGTCTGAATTTTGGGAAATGTGATTATTTCACTGAGGGTCTTATTTTCTTGGGGCCCAAAATACAGACACAGGAGTGATTCAAGTGCTACTAAATACCAAGAAACATTTTAAAGTGTAAATTTAATAGTGCAATGTGTATAGCACTGAATTAAAATTTTCATAATCCTTCTCTACATCTTCTTTTTTTTTTTTTAAATACATTCCTTGTAGGGGATGGTTATTATCACTCTTATTTTAGAGATGAGGAAACAGATATTTCCTCATTGAGAGCTAAATGGAAAGCTCATATAGCCACTTGAGCTCATATAGGATCTTGAGTTTATTTTTAACTCCAAATTTTTAATTTAACCATTATATAATATTGTTTCCAATGGAAAAATTAATATATAAATGTGGGAATATGTATTTAGTCCAACAAGACTATTACATTTTAGATATCTTTGCATTCTTAAATGTTTCCTAGGAATTTCAAACAAGGGTAAAATTAGCAGAATTCATCTTTGGCTTTTTTCTTGAATAAGTTCTGTTACTTAAAATGTAGTGGGCACTAACACCATGATATTTTCTCAGAAGTAAATAGCTTTCTAAGTAAAAAAGTAATTTTAGTGTCAATAAGCAATAGTTGACGTGTTCAGTATTGACTTCATGCTACTTTTAATTTAGAAATGAAAACCTATTTTCCCGAAGGACTGCCTTTATACAAAGTATCGTTTTATATAAAAAAAATTTGATATACTGAGATATTAACACAGAAATGGTGATGTTAAGTAATACATTCTATAGCTCTAAAATGGTAGTAGGGTTGTGATTTCATAAAAAGAAAATTAGTTACGCAGGTAACATTATTGTATAATTTCCCACAGGATCTCTACAACAGGATTGTTTTATTAAGTCCTAAAATAAGTCACCTGCATTCACGTTAGATATAAAGTAGTGTTGAATAAAACAATATCATACAGCAGCTCAGAGTATGAGCAAAGTCATGTGTTTATATTACTATGAATAGTTATGAACTGAGGTGTTCAAATGGCTTTCCCAGTAAAGCATTGCCTCCTAATTTATTTTTATAGCAAATGGAAACCTTGTTTTTCATGGTTGGGTAGTTTGCATTCAAATGTACCAAGATGGGATTGGGAGGGAGACAAACCATAAGTGACTCTTAATCTCACAAAACAAACTGAGGGTTGCCGGGGGGAGGGGGTTTGGGAGAAGGGGGTGGGATTATGTACCAATAACTTTAAATGCAATCACTTCTACACAGCATGTTTTATTGTAGAACATAAAGGGGGGATTGCTAATGGTCTCTTGTTGGGCAGTCATCTTCTCCATCAAGAGTTCTGTCTTATTTTATTATATTTTTTGCATTTAGTATGTAAATTGGGATTTATTTCTTTAAAGAAAAATTTAATGAATCTGAAACTAATGAGATTTTAATATAATGCACAACATGTAAACTTGAAAGAGCAAATAAAAATGTTCTCTCTAGGAATCTCGGAATTTTGCCAGTTCTTTGTGGGGTACTGAACCTGAAGTTTTTCTTGAAAGATTTTTTTTTTCAACAAACAAAAAGAGAAACTACATCTATTTTTTTTTTAAAGATTTTATTTGTTTATTTGACAGACAGAGATTCCAAGTAGGCAACAAGGAGGGCGGTTGGGGGGGGAGCAGGCTCCCCGCTGAGCAGAGAGCCTGACGTGGGCTCAATCCTAGGACCCAGGGATCATGACCAGAGCCAAAGGCAGAGGCTTAACCCCCTGAGCCACCCAGGCACCCCGAGAAACTACATCTATTAAAAGTACTTAGATTATGAAAACTTTACAAAGAGAAGATTTTCTATGAATAAGATATTTGTGACCATGACTGTTTTACTGATTAAATATAACAATGGAAGTCAGAACAAGTAATATATTTTCAGATATGCAATTTAAATTAAAAAAATTCTTCTTTTTATTTCAGTAAGTAGAGATTATAATTTTACATGAATATTTTTGTTTATTTTTATGGCAGGAAAACAGAAAAAATATTTTCAACTCTACAAACCCATAAGATCAAATATTATTTGTTCACATAAAGAATTCTGTTCTAAATATTCATAAATATTTGAAAAACACAACTGAGTCATTTTGTCTTAAATGTGTAAGTACTGTTTTCTATTCATTTAAAGTATATATATATAAAATAACATTTTTTCAGACATATAGTCTTCAGTGTTACACATATTTTTATTACATTTAACATAATAAGTCTATGAGAACATGAGAATTATTTTATTATGTTTTTTATTTTAATTCCATTATAGTTAACATGCAGTGTTATATTAGTTTCAGGTATACAATATAGTGATTCAGTAATTATGTATATTATTCAAAGTTCATCAGGGTAAGTATGTTCTCTAATTCCCATCATCTATTTCACTCATCCTTACCCCCACATCCCTTCTGAGTGAAATTATATTCTATTTATCTTTCTCTAACTTATTTCACTTCTCATTATACTTCTTGCTCCATCCATGTTGTGGTAAATGGCAAGATTTCATTCTTTTTTATGGCCAAATAATATTTCATCAAATGTATATACCATTTCTTCTATAACTGTTCATCTATTGATGAACACTTGGGCTGCTTCCATATCTTAGCTATTGTAAATAATGCTGTGATAAACATAGTGGTGCATATATCCTTTCAAATTAGTGTTTCTGTATTCTTTGGGTAAATACTCAATAGTGTGATTACTGGATGGAAAGGAAGTTCTACTTTTAACTTTTGAAGGAGCTCTCATACTGTTTTTCCCAGTGGCTGCACGTTTGCATTCCCACCAATAGTGCAAGAGGCTTCCTTTTTCTTCACATTCTTGTTAACACTTGTTTTCTGTTTAGATTCTAGCCATTCTGACAGGTGTGAAGTAACATTCACTGTAGTATTGATATGCATTTCCCTGATAAAGTGAGTGATGTTCTGTATCTTTTCACATGTCTGTTAGCTGTCTTGATGTCCTCTTTGGAGAAATGTCTGTTCATGTCTTCTGTCCTTTTTTTAATTGGATTATTTATTTTGTGGGTGTTGAGTTGTATCAGTTCTTTATATATTTTGGCTTGAATACTAATCTTTTATCAGATATGTCATTTGCAAATATATTCTCCCATTCAGCAGGTTGTTTTTTAGTTTTGTTGATTATTTCCTTCAATTTGTAGAGGCATTTTATTTTGTTGGAGAAAAATTTTTTAAAAGATCTCATTTTTTCCGCTTGAGTATGATGTTCACTGCGGGTTTGTCATATATGGACTTTTTTATGTTGAGTTTTGATCCCTCTAGAGCTACTTTGTTGAGAGTATTTATCACAAATAATTGATGTACTTTGTCAAAGGTTTTCTCTGCATGTGTTGAAATGATTATGTTTTTATTCTTTCTCTTATTGATATGATGCATCAGGTTGATTGTTTTGCAAATATTGAACGACCTTTGCATCCCAGCAATAAATCCCATTTGATCATGGTGTATGATTTTTTAAAATGTGTTACTGGATTCTGTTGTTAGTATTTCGCTGAGGATTTTGGCATCTATATTCATCAGAGATATTACTCTGCAGTTTTCTTTTTTGTGATGTCATTATCTGGTTTTGAAGTCAGGTTAATACTGGCTGGTATCATAGAATTAATTTGGAAGTTTTCCATGCACTTCTATTTTTTGGAATAGTTCGAGACAAATAAGTATTAAGTTTTCTTTAAATGTTAGAATTTGCCTGTGAATCCATCTGGTCCTGAATTTTTGTGTGCTGGGAGTTTTTAATATCCTTGTTGATAATTGATCCTTTCAAATTTTCCATTTCTTCCTGCTTCTGCTTTTGTAGGTTATATGTTTCTAGAAATTTACCCATTTCTTCTAGGTTATCCAATTTGTTGACATATAATTTTTCATAACATTCTATTACTTATTTACATTTGCATTTCTGTGATGTTGGTTGTTATTTATCCTGTCTCATATGTAATTTTGTTTATTTGGGCACCCTTCCTTTTTTTTTTTTTTTTTTTTTTGAGTCTTGGTAGAGGTTTATCAATTTTGTTGATCTTTTCAAAAAACCAGTCCTGGTTTCATTGATCTGTTCTATTATTTTTGTTCTGTTTTGTTTCTATTTCATCTCTAATCTCCATTATTTCCTTCCTCCTGCTGTGTTTGCTGTTGTTTATTCTTTTCCTAGCTTCTTCAGGTGTAAGGTTAGATAGTTTATTTGGACCACAACAACTAATTCTTACTTAAAACAAATGAGAAAACTGAGGTTTGAAAAGACAGCAATACCCACAGTTAAGGTTCAGTTAACTAGGAAGCAGAACTACTAAGAGTGTTATAGAATAAGGTTACATTATTGGGGTTGGACTTTAAAAATAATCCAAGGAACTGGTTAAAATAAATATAAAGGGCTGCTGCCTCTGAATCTGGTGACAGGCCTGGATCTCTGAAAGTTAGGTGGTAGTCAGGAAAAAAAAATAGCGGGGACTACAAACCAGGAACATGAGAGAAAATTGGTGCTCATTAAGACAAACTAGAGCATCTTGCAGAGTCTGTACATTTTGTACAGGGAGGAGGACGGGATAAGTGAAGCCCTGATTGATGCCCTCACTAATAAAGCGAGTCACCCGATAGTAACAATGAACATGAATTAGAGAGGTGCTTGATGCTATAATTGACCTACAGAACATAAAATGCTTTAATGTTACCTTCCAAGTAGCATGCAAAATTATCTTGTGGCTAATTTTAACATACAAACGTTGGAGAAAAGAAATGTGGGAAATATAGTGCCAGCATGTTTAAGACAAAAATAAATCAAATCACCACATTCTCTTTCTTCAGTTTTACTTATATCTAAACATTTATTTTGATCTGTTTTCTTTCCTACTTCTTTGAACACAAAGTTGAGATGATTTTTTCCATATAGATTTATAGAATTATTCTATAAAAATTACTAAAACAAAATATTTTTTAAAATCATGAAAAATGTTACTTTTGAATTATGAGTTTTAGAAATATCACTTAATGATGAGGCAATACAACAAAATTAATTTTCACCTTAAGTATATTTCCTTCAATATGTATCAGGAATATTTGGGAAAATATTTGATTAAATACTAAATCTTTCACAAGCAGAAAGCACATTATTTAATTCAGACATTTACATAAATGTATTCAGTAACAAAAGTTACTTGATTATTTCATAATGACTAGATCTACTTAACTGTACTAATAAAAAGCTATTTTTTATTATCAGCAAATATTGGTGTAAGTTGCATTATTTCATATATAAAATATCAACATTAATAATTTTTCATTCCTTTTTGGAATAACATTTCTAAATTAATAAATTTATTTTATGTATGTTTCCCACAATGTCTAAAGAACAAGCTTTCATATTTTACTACAGCAGATATATGGTTTGTGTTTGTAAAATTATACATTAATTCAACATCTTTTTAAAAATACCTGTCAAGATAGCACAAAAGATAATAGTAAAAAACAATCCTGGAATGAGATGAGCAGGAGTTATATCTGAGAAAAATTTTCACTAACTGTAGCATTGATAAGTTAATTTATGTTCATAATCCTTAGATAAACCAACAATATCCAGGGTATTATTACTTAAGGAGAGGAGCTATCAAATCAATTGGAAAAACGCTGGTGCAAATTTTTTCATTATAAACATTAATTTTAATTACTAGTGGTAAAAATATCAGATACTTTCCCCACTTTCACTTCACCTCCCTGCATGAGGCTTATTTTCAGAGGCAGCCAAATTTATTCTACTTCATCTTCATAAGTATCTCTCTATTTACCTCTATTCATAGACTACAACCCGTTGTATATAAATTAAAATTGCTTAGGAGTTTAGGAAGAAAAACAACACATCTTAGGATTTGTTTCTTTGAGCAAAATTACTTTCTTGGAAACAAGCCTTAAAGAGTTTATTACAAGCAATGAATTAGCAGGAGGCTGAGACGTAGCAAGTACTACCGCAGCATGAAAGAAAATCTGAAACTGTATTGAAAATCTATATTCTGCTTACATAAGACAGGTTAAGAATTCTAGAGTTCCCATGCAAATCTAGAAAATGCCATGTATATCTTGCAAAATTGTATCCAGTAGTAACTGAGCAAAAATTAAAAATCTACTAACTTTAACAAGTGTACATCTGAGAAGTTAATTTGCCAGGTACAAAATGAAAATAGATTTTGCTTGTGATAATGATAGGCCATGAGTTCTTTTTATGGAAATAAGTGAAAGTGTGTGTGTATATCATGTGTATATGTATGATCAAAAATATATCTGACTATGATAGTGTAAGAAAAACCAGATTCATACTAAAACTGGACAAAAAAACAGAAAGACAAAACTCTTTTTAGGCATTGGGAAGCAAATATGGACTGTGGTCATAGAGAACTAACCAAAAAGAGGAGCCCTTTGATTTTCAGGCTTTCTGGCTGGGGAAACATTTAGAGTACAGAGCAAAAGGCGACTACCAAGTAGTAGTCTTACTGAGTTTTCAGAATAGTGATCAGATTTTAGGAGAGAGCATGGCATGTCTGAAAATTTCAGGACAAAGTTTCAGAGAATTAGGGGGCTTTAGAAGTAAAAACAAACAAACAAACAACAACAACAAAAATCTCCATAAATGGACACAGGGATCTGTTGAATCCTTCTTGAAATACAAGAAGACAAGACAAGAAGACAAGAAGAATGGGCAAAATACCACAACTTTGAGTGAAGAATGACCTGAAACATTAACTGAATGGTTTCCAGAGTTCAACATAGCTATGATGAACTTGAGTTTCAACAAGCTGGAGAAGAATTTAGCAATCCTCCATGAGAGAGATTCCTTGATATCATGGCTAAATGCTCATTAATGTCTAGGGTATACCAGAAATTTTCTAGCACATCATTAATACAATAATTGAAATTTAAGCTAACACTTAATGAGTTGCCCATCAGAAAAAAATATGAATATTCTTCAGAAGAAGATAAAAAATTGAGATACTCAAATTAAATTAAATGTTAGGCACCTAAATATTATTTGACATTTCAAAAACAATAAAATGTAGTCCATAAAGGACAAAATATATCAGTCCATAGAAACAGATCCAGAAATGAGATGAGGACATAATTAGAAAAAATATTTTAAAAAAAGTATTAGTTACATTCAAATAAGTAAAATGTAAACATAATGAGAAGATGCCTGGAATATATGAAAAGTAGAACTTCTTTTTTTTTTAAATTTTATTTATTTATTTGACAGACAGAGATGACAAGTAGGCAGAGAGGCAGGCAGAGAGAGAGGGGGAAACAGGCTCCCTGCCAAGCAGAGAGCTGGATGCAGGGCTCGATCCCAAGACCCTAAGATCATGACCCAAGCCGAAGGAAAAGGCTTTAACCCTCCAAGCCATCCAGGCACCCTGAAAAGTAGGACTTCTAAAGATGAAAACTATGACATCTGGAATTAAAAATTTTCAAATTTAAAAATTGGGATTAACTATTGCTGAAGAAAATCTTAACAAATTTGAAGACACAGCATGTACTAGATAAAATGGAGCATATTGAGAAAAAAATATATATATGTATATAAACTTATATTTCCAGTGATCTGTAAAATGATTACAAATACTCTAACAAAAATTAGTTTAAGGGTACAGAAAGAGAGAAGTAAGTGTGCATAAATATTTGAGGAATTTATTGGTGAATTTTTCTAAATTTGATGAAATCATAAATTAATAAATCAGAGAATTCAAGAAAATCCCATTAAGATAAGAACATGGAAAAGAACTTTAAGCCACATAATACTCAATTTAGAGAAACTTATGATGAAAGGAAATCTTAAAACACAAATTTAAAAAAATCATTATATATAGAAAAACAGACATATTTATATATTATATTTCTCATCAGAAAGTGTGTAATCCAGAAAAGGATGGAATTATACCTTCTAATACTGAAGTAAAATAATACTGTTTATCCACTCATATATGCATAAATGAAAGATCAAAAAATGGTATATATGTGAATAAATTTTTTTAAACTGTATGCCTCATCTTTATTATTATCATAAATAATTGACTATGTTCTAATTTTACTGATGCTATGTTAGGACAGGACTTTACCTCAAAATACTAAAAATATTCTCCAGAAACATGCAAACACATGTTAGACCTTCAAATCACATTTATTTATGTGTTTGCCTGTTTGTTTTTGTTTAAAGATTGCTTTGTTTGTTTATTTGTTTTTGATAGTGAGCATGCATGGGGAGAGATGAAGGGAGGAGCAAAGAATCACAAACAGGCTCCATTGTGAGCATGGCTCCAGGACCCTGAGATCAGGACTGGACCAGAAATCAGAAGTCAGAGGCTTAACCAACTGAGCTATCCAGGTGTCCCAAATCACTTTTAAACACTTCCAACAAGACAAAATTATTGGCAGGCAATTTTTCAATGTATTTAGGTCTACTGTACTTACGAAAAGAAACCTAAGGTCAAATATGCATAAATATAGAAAAGAGAGTACACTTTATTATTATCACTAGCAAACTTATTTCATTGTTTATGACATCTTTGGGTGACTGCTGAAGTTAAACCCATACATATTCAATTTTGCATGTATTTTCTTTATATTAAAACAGTCTCAAAAAATTTTTGCTCCAAATTTTCATTTGTTTTCAGCAGGTCATAATTCAGTCTTCAAAAGTAATCATGATTTTTGAATAAATGGACTACATTAAGAATATAATGAACAATTTGTGTTGCATATGCCTAAGAGGGATTCTCAATCACAAGACATTCGGGAGGGGTTGTTTTGAACAAAAATTCATTGGGAAAGAGCACGAGTCCATGGTGTTGATGCTTAATCATTGGCTATGTTGGAAGGGTGGTCAATTTCTTGTGGGAGAGGCAAAACAGTTCTCCTTCCTACACATACATAATTTGTTTATTTTTGAGGTGATTACCCAGGTTGGATACAATTCTCCTTTTTCAAACATCAGAAAGCTGGCTTTAAAAAATACATATGCTTTTCATGAAAAAAAAAAAATCTGTCTTTGGGATTCTGACCAAAAAATGTTCCTGCAGACACATATGCATCCTAAATTATCATATGATTCCCTACATTGAAATTACATGCTAATTGGAACTGGTTAAAAAATGAACATATGTCCGACACTTTTGTGTTCGATAACTTCTGGGTTACTATAGATTATTGTCTCTCTTACTGGCTCTGACAAGGACACACTAAATAAAATTTGTAAATGTCCAGAGATAAATATATGGGCATTTGTTTTAATTAATGTGATTCTGAGGAAGACTTATGTGATCATTTGGCTGGATAGGGGTGAACAAATAAGAAAAGGGACTAATAGAACACTTGGAAGCCCAGTTGCTGTCCTTTATATTTCCATATGTAACGCAAGTATTAATCATCCCTATATAAGCTACTCTGCAACAGTATGTCTATTAGAAATGTTATACAATTTACACAATTATCAGTATAGAAATGGCACTGAAATTGAAGTCAACATATTTTATCTTGATACATTTTTGTGTATGTCAAATAAATAAAATTAAATGGGTTCAATTAGGTGATTAATGTTAATGTTCATTGACAATTCCACTTAACTCCTTATTTGGTGTGTTGAATTTAGGGGCAATATAAATCAAAGCAATTTTTCTTAACAGGATATATCCTGTAGGATGTTATTTCCAGAAATAAAGATGTTTCTCTGAATAAAAAGAAGTCTAAGGAATTTGCAAGACATTCCAGAATTCTATCAGCTTGGTAGCTTAATCAACTATCTATGGTAATACTTCATATACCATTCCTGTCATTATTATCATAACTAGTTTTATGATTGTTATTGTTATTATTATATTAAACAGATTTATTTACCTTAGTCTAAAGGAAAACTATTATATCATTATGGATACTGACCAGACTTAATTATTGCTTCTGTAGACATATTGAGAAAACCACAGAGACAAATTAATCTAGATAATTCAATACTAAGGAAACTGCTAATTAGTATGTGACTAATTTAGCAATTTGTTAAAGTACACAGAATCCATTGAACTGTGAGCTATTTTAAGCCTGGTACATTCTTGCCTTTATTGTGGATTTATTATATTGACTTTTAAGTTGCCTAATATTGTTGAAAATAAGTTACTCATAAGTAATTGTTTTATTAGTACAATTTGACCATTATAATTTTTATTCAACTCTCTATATCCTTAAAACATAACATAGATTCATGAAATGAAATAACTTAATAGTATCATAAATGTTAACCAATATTGCTTATTTTATGGATTCAATTACTAAATAATATGAATAATAAGTTTTATGTATGTGGGTAATATTCTATGGATGTTTATGTTATTTGCTATTATTCTTCATATGAATATGTAGTTAAATATAGGTAAGATGTATTGATAGTTTCATCTCAATGAAATAGTTTCAAGAATACACTGTCTTACCTCATTTTTTTTTTGTTAATATAACATAAATATATAAAGAACTTGTGCACACACCTGGACATTTTTTAGAAGTCTGCTTTAAATGTGTAGATTTGCAGTATTGTAATTGAATAAGAGGTGAAAACAAACAGGACCATCTTGAAAATTTGTTCTTCTCATTGAAAGTAATCTTAATTAAAATTTAAAAAATCCTAAAAAAAAAAATCCTAAAATCCACAATTGATTGTAGCTGATGATGCTTTTTACTGGTTTAATGGTATCCCCATCACTTTTTGGTGTTGCTCCCTTTGTCTTCTATGTCTCAATTCCCATCTAAGAAATTCCTGCATCTGATACTCATAACTGTTGAGCATGTGAACATTTGTGATGTAAAAGTCTCACATTCTTCCCAGTGGTATGGGCATTTAGCTAAGTAGACAATTTTGGCACAAAGGACAGTATCATTAGTGGTTTCTGAATAGGAGTTCAAGATCTAAGTGAGTCTTCACACTTTCTCCAGTGTGTTCTTATTTTGTTGAAGATCATAGGAGACTTGTGGTGAGAACATCTCAAGGGCTAATAAATATAAAGTTTAGCAATTGTAAGATAGGTAACAAAAGACACCCTAATTATTCCTGTTTCCTTACATTTTACCAAGACAAAGATATATTTAAACCACCAAATATTTATTGATCTCCTGTTACAATCATAGATTTATCACATTTAAAATGGCATGAACTTGGGGTGTCACTCAGCACCTGCCTTCAGCTCAGGTCATGATTCTGGAATCATGGGATTCAGCCCAGCATGGGGCTCTCTGCTCAGTGGAGAGCCTGCTTCTCCCTCTCCCTCTGTCTGCTGCTTCCTCTGGTTGTGCTTGTTCTCTCTCTCTCTCTGTCAAATAAATAAATAAAATGTCAAAAAAACCTATGAATTCTACAGTGAAAAAAACTTGACTTTGGAAAACATACACAAATGTGCACAAATATTCAAATGAGATATACAAATGAAATTAAGACAACAAAATAAAGAAACCAAAACTTTATAGTAATTAATTCATGTAATGATTTCATTGTAGCTTTAGAGAATCTTGAGTATTAAGACTTTTCTTTGCAAGTTTGTCTCTTGATTGATGTCAGTATATTCATTTCAATACTCGTTCTTAAATGTAAGTTTAATTGAAAAGAAAAACAGATACCTTAAGTGTTTTCCATTTAGATATGTGGAAAGATAATAAGAAATATAAACTTTTCATCTATGAGAAAGCAGGACATTTTTCTTCTAACTATTTTTCTACTGATAAATATCTATTATAGCAATACGTTAATTTTGTCTACACTCTGTCATCATATTTAAAGTCCATTTTTTAATAGTTTTATTAGTAAACACTGTTTTTAGTTTCCACCTTGTAGGGTTTGATGTTTTAAAAATCTAGAGCTTCATATCAATACATCTAGTTTGCAGTTGTATGTACTAAGAATAAATAGATTTTATTAACTCTTATCAGAAGGAAAAGCACAACATAAATTAGTCTTATTTTGATTTTAATATTTAGTCAGTGTATTTTCAGAATTTTAATTGCCATTTTGTTAAGTCAAAACAAAATTGTTTACATTAACTCTAATAAATAGATGATATAAAAATGTAATAATTGATGACAGTCAACTAGACAGCAGTGGCAGGCTGGCTGGGGAATTCCCAAATGAATTATAGAAATCTGGTAGGCATCAACATTTCGAAATTGTTGAGTTAGTATGGATTAATAGCAAAAATGAGGAAATTAGGCAACTCTAAATCTTTCCAAGTGGAGCTGGTAAAAACAGACAACAACAACAAAAAAACAGATGGTTTGAGATGACTGAATTCTCAAATCGCTAATTATGAAAAACGGCCGCAACTTTCTTGATAGTCATTGAAATATTCATTTTCTAATTTTCAACATTAAGAAACTATTAAAGAAAATACAAAATGATATTTATGATATTTGTGTTAATTAGTATTTTTCTGTTCCTTTGTTAAGCAACTGCCATGGTTTAATTCCTCAGCTGACATCTGTCCAGAGGAATTCTGTCCATCTGTTTAAATCTGTTTTAAAGAGAATTATTTGAGAAAATGAACTTATAATAACACATGGTAACTATGGATTTTCCACTGCATTGATCAACTTAGGGAAATTCTCTTATGCAAATACAAATGCTCACAAGACTTCCAGCATGGCTGTTAGGAAGACAGCAGGGAAATCAGCCAGTGTGATTGTGTGCACCCTTCCCAGTCTTACTAAATGGCCTAGTATTGGTTCACATATACATTACATGCTTCTCTTGAAAAATATAAAGGATTTTGTTCATTGGTTCTTATAATGCTTTAACATTTACTGTTTAAAATGGTATTTATGTTTACATTAAACAGATGCAAACTCATTGGACAGGTAGAAGGCTGATTCTCTGAACTTAATAGAATTAAAATGCCAAACAGGTCTACACAGGGAGAAAAATGATAAATATAATCTTGTAATAGAGTATATAGTGCCCAGACTTGTTTGACTTTCCATTATCACTCAATAATGACTTAGGTTGAAAATGAAACAATATGCAGTAAGAGTATTTTACAATTTGTGTTGGGACATTTTTGTATCTTTGAAATCTTAATAGATATGTTTAAGTCTTTTTGAGAATGTAAGACTGTGGAAGAATTATATGCATTATTTGCCATTGTATATGCAGTTCCTGGCAAAAAAAAAATGGTATATTTGATGTATTGATTCTTCTACTACCCTTCCCCTTTACCTTTCCATTTCTATAAACTAATAATTGATACAATATTGATTAGCAGGAGAAATTCAGCATACTTTTTTAAAATATTTGTATCTGTTCTAGTCTCTTAAATGTTGAATTCACTAAATAACTCTTTTACTAAAACAATAATTGATACATATATATATAATAAATCCAGAGAAAGAGATAAAGAGAAGGAGGGAAAGAGAGGGTTTATTTAGTATCTTGGAACAAAATTGGCCCAAAATAACATCCAAAGTAAGTACCTATGATTTGGAATGACTTTAATATTGAGGCAAAAATCCACTCTATAAATATACAGAATAAAATTTTTCAAAAAAACTGAAACAATATCATGTCACTGTTAAATTCAACACATTTGACCTTTTTTCTTTCCTCATCCTCATTTTTTTCACTACATTTCTTGCCAGTTTTGACTATCATCTTTTTTTAATGTGTTATCAATACCCTTGTTTAAAATATTACCTATGAGAAATATTTTCTATATCTTTACTTTGAAAATAGATGATTTGATGTTAATTTAGGGATCTCAAGTTGTACAATGACAAGTTCCCCTATTATTTTTGTCAAAAATATCCTCTGGGGGCGCCTGGGTGGCTCAGTGGGTTAAAGCCTCTGCCTTCGGCTCAGGTCATGATCCCAGAGTTCTGGGATCGAGCCCCGCATCAGGCTCTCTGCTCAGCAGGGAGCCTGCTTCCCTTCCTCTCTCTGCCTGCCTCTCTGCCTACCTGTGATCTCTATCAAATAAATAAATAAAATCTTAAAAAAAAATATCCTCTGAAGCACAAGAAATGTTACACATATATTTACATATGTAATATTATAGTATATATATTATTATGAATCTTTCTCTATTTTAAGGTAAGTCAGTTAGTAGAAAGACTACCACATTTTATGGAATTTTCAATTATTTTAACTTAGATAAAGGAGTTAGAAATACTGTTATAGTGGGGTGCCTGGGTGGCTTAATGGGTTAAGCCTCTGTCTTCGGCTGAGTTCATGATCTCGGGGTCCTAGGATTGAGCCCCACATGGAGCTTTCTGCTCAGCAGGGAGCCTGCTTCCCCCTCTCTTTCTGCCTGCCTCTCTGCCTACTTGTGATCTCTCTCTCTCTCTCTCTTAAATAACTAAATAAAATCTTAAAAAAATACTGTTATAATAGGTTTATTTTTTATGGAGTATATCCATAAGAAAGTTGCACAAAGATAGTGCATATGTAAGCATATCTATTGGGGAATATCATTTAGAGTGTAGTTCTAATTTCTTTCTTCTGGAGAATAATACATAACCTTGTTTGTGGTTCAATATTAGTGTTTCACTTTTATAATATACCATGATTCAAAGATAACATTTTGTTAATCAGCATGATTTGGATATTGAAATATCCTTATTTCTGTCTCTCTCAAGTTGTTAAATCAAGATGATGATAATTACACACTTTTTCCAGATGAATCTTAAAAAATAATTCAATTAGAATTAACCTTCCAAATTAGAGACATATCCCATACACATATATCTCTTCAACATTTTATCTTTTTTCCTTAGGACTTACTATGATAATTGTTATTTTACTTCTTTATGATTGTTTTATCTCACTAATAAAGTTGAAGCTACTTAAGAAAAGGATTTGGGAATTATGCTTGCCCTGATATTACTAAACCTAAAACATAGTAGATGTGTAATACAGTTTGGATGCCCAATAAC
Source organism: Mustela nigripes (assembly GCF_022355385.1). NCBI lineage: Eukaryota > Metazoa > Chordata > Mammalia > Carnivora > Mustelidae > Mustela > Mustela nigripes. The sequence continues at coordinate 177,812,960 of NC_081557.1, forward strand.
TATTTACTGAATGAATGAATGACCTGCCTTCTGCTATATGCCTAGGAGTTGAAAGGTTATTAAATCATTAGCAGTCTTGCTCCAAGTGGACATAATAAGATAACAGATAGAATATACCATATTGTCTTGATGACGACAGCTTTGTAATAGAGCTTGGAGTCTGGAATTGTGATGCCACCGTCTTTAGCTTTCTTTTTTAACATTCCTCTGGCTATTCAAGGTCTTATCTGGTTACATGTAAGTTTTAGGATTATTTGTTCCATTGCTTTGGAAAAAAAAAATGATGGGATTTTGATAGGGATTGCATTAAATGTGTAGATTGCTTTAAGTAGCATAGACATTTTCACAGAATTTGTTCTTCCAATCCATAAGCATGGAATATTTTTCCATTTATTTGTGTCTTCCTCAAATTCCTTCATGAGTACTTCATATTTCTCTGAGAATAGATTATTTGTCTTTTTGGTTAGGTTTATTCCTAGGTATCTTATGGTTTTGGGTGCAATTGTAAATGTATTGACTCCTTAATTTCTCTTTCTTCTGTCTTGTTGGTGTATAGAAATGCAACTGATTTCTGTGCATTGGTTTTATATCCTGACACTTCACTGCTTAATTCCTGTACAAGTTCTAGCAGATTTGGAGTGGAGTCTTTTGGGTTTTCCACATGAGGGAAATAATTACAAATAAAAATAACAGTCAAGAGTGTACTCCTGCTCTGATTGTTATGTCTATCCTATTCAGAGAGTGTCTACATGTCTGTTTCCACTAGTAAGACTAGATAATCCCAACAGCTGGTTGTCATCTATAAGGAGTCACTGACATTCTGTGTTATACAAGCTTTATTTATCTTGAGAAATATATATCTGACCCATCAATTTATCCATCACAGGATAAAAAAATAGGATGTTGGATGTTTTCACTGGGAAATAGTTATCATTTCCTTTGTTCTCACCTACATGCAATATAACTACTCTGAAGGTTTTTAAATTTTTATACTGCATGCTTAATTAAATTGAAATATTTGAATGGGCTTTTCAAGGATTAAATTTGCATTCAATAAACATTTATTGAGTGCCAAATATGTATCAAACATGATTCTAAGATAAATTAATAAGCAAATTATCATTATTTGCTTTTAATGAGCTCATTTTTTATGGAAAAAGTGTAATAGATGCTGATAAACTCAATGAGAATCCAATCAGCAATACTATTAAATATTTGTTTATTTCATTCCAACCTAAAATATACATTGCAATGGCATGGTATAATTCCTCACAAATTTTATGTTAAATATCTATTAGGTATTATATATTACTTAAGTAATATATATTTAAACATATATACTATATATTTATATATCGGAACATAAATAATTCTACTGTGTATATATTTTAAATATATGACATGTTTATATATTAAAAATACAATATATGTTGCAGAGTACACACTTAGAAATTTTTATTTCTAAATAATTTAAGATATTTAGGCTTAAGATATAATGTCAGAAGAAATATTAACTGAAAGTTAATACATCATTGTAAGAATGAGAACATTATCAAGTTCCCCATATTTAGATTGTTTTAGTAATAAGTGTTGACATTTTAATTTCACATGACCTCAATTTAAACTGCCACAGTGTATTAATTTCTATATTGCATGAAAATACCAGTAGAAAATAGAGAAATTTCAGACAAGTTGTTGCAATAATAATCAACTTGCTATATGTAAAATTTATTCATAGAAATGTCATTCACTTAGGCTTCAGAATCTCATAGTTATTTTAAAAATGAAGAATATACTTAAAAAGAAAGTGTACAGATACCTCCACTAATGAGTAAAAAGTTAAAAGAAACAACCGTGTTCCTTTCTAAAGCTTACTGAAGCATTTTTTTTAAAGATTTTATTTATTTATTTGACAGAGAGAGAGATCACAAGTAGGTAGAGAGGCAGGAAAAGAGAGAGGGGGAAGCAGGCTCCTGCTGAGCAGAGAGCCCAATGCAGGGCTTGATCCGAGGACCCTGAGATCATGACCTGAGCCGAAGGCAGAGGCTTAACCCACTGAGTCACCCAGATGCCCCCCTCGGAAGCATTTTAAATTATTGTGCTCATTGTCTTATGTGTATGTAAAGCCAGCTATTTGGAGGAGGCAGATGTGGTGCAGGTAGGCTGGGTCTGAGAGCTCGAGGGTAGCTCCCACAAGTGCAGCCTCAGAGGTCCTCAGCTTCACATACGATAGAAATCAAATGGGAGCTGGAGAAAGTGGAAATGGTTTACTGAATAGTGTGAGTGATAGAGAACAGCAGATGGAGTGTCAGGGAGACTTGGAAAGGAGAGAAGAATAAGTTTCATTGTTGCTTGGAGCTAGGGCTTTATAATAAAAAAGGGTTTAGGGTATGTGTGCCTCCAGGAATCCAGGGTAGGGTCTAATCAAAGGCGAGCGTCAGGTGAACAACAGGTGTTATTCTCTTTCTTTCACTCTCTCTTTCTCTCTCTCTCTCTCTCTCTCTTTTTTTTTTTTTTTCCCCTACTAACATATAATGTATTATTAGCCCTAAGGGAACATTTCTGTGAATCGTCAGGCTTATACACTTCACAGCACTCACCATAATACATACCCTCCCCAGTGTTCATAACTCAAACACCCTCTCCCTACACACCACAATCCTCAGTTTGTTTTGTGAGATTAAGAGTCTTTTATAGTTTGTCTCCCTGCCAACCCATCTTGCTTCATTTTTTCCTTCCCTAACTCCCAACCCCCCCACTTTATCTCTCAAATTCCACATATCAGGGAGGTCATATGATAATTGTCTTTCTCTGATTGACTTATTTCACCCATCATAATACCTTCGAGTTCCAGCCATGTCATTGCAAAAGGCAAGATTTCATTTCTTTTGATGGCTGAATAGTATCCCATTGTATATTTATACCACCTCTTCTTTATCCATTCATCTGTTGATGGACATCTAGGTTCTTTCCATAGTTTGGCTATTGTGGACATTGCTGCTATAAACATTCAGTTGCACATGCCCCTTCAGATCACTACATTTGTATCTTTAGGGTAAATACCCAGTAGTGCAAATGCTGGGTCATAGGGTAGCTCTATTTTCAAGTTTTTGAGGAACCTCCATGCTGTTTTTCAGAGTGGTTGCACCAGCTTGCATTCCCACCAACAGTGTAGGAGGGTTCCTCTTTCTCCTCATCCTCACCAGGATCTGTCATTTCCTGACTTCTTAATCTTAGCTATTCTGACTGAGATGAGGTAGCATCTCATTGTGGGTTTTGTTTTGTATTTCCCTGATGCCAAGTGATTGCAGCACTTTTTCATGTGTCTGTTGACCACCTTGATGTCTTCTTTGCAGAAATGTCTGTTTATGTCCTCTACCCATTTCTTGATTGGATTATTTGTTCTTTGGGTGTTGAGTTTGATCTGTTCTTTATAGATTTTGGATACTAGCCCTTTATCTGATAGGTCATTTGCAAATATCTTATCCCTTTTTGTAAGTTGTCTTTGGTTTTGATGACTGTTTCCTTTGCTGTACAAAAGCTTTTGATCTTGATGAAGTCCCAGTACTTGATTTTTGCCCTTGCTTCCCTTACCTTTGGTGATATTTCTAGGAAGAAGTTGCTGTGGCTGGGGTCAAAGAGGTTAATGCCTGTGTTCTCCTCAAGGATTTTGATGGAATCCTTTCTCACATTGAGGTCTCTCATCCATTTTGATTGTATTTTGTTTGGTGTAAGGAAATGGTCCAGTTTTGATCTTCTGCATGTGGCTGCCAATTTTTCCAACACCCTTTGTTGAAGAGACTCTCCTTTTATCCATTAAACATTCTTTCCTTCTTGGTTGAAGATTAGTTGACCATAGATTTGAGGGTATATTTCTGGGCTCTTTATTCTGTTCCAATGATCTATATATCTGTTTTTGTACAAGTACCATACTGTCTTGATAGTGAAAGCTTTGTAATAGAGCTTGGAGTCTGGTATTGTGATTCCATTGACTTTGGCTTTCTTTTTCAACATTCCACTGGCAAATCAAGGTCTTTTTTGGTTCCATATAAATTTTAGGATTGCTTGTTCCATTACTTTGAAAAAAGAAAATAAAAAAAGAGAGATGGGATTTTAATAGGGATTGCTTTAAATGTGTAGATTGCTTTAAGTAGCATAGACATTTTCATAATATTTGTTCTTCCGATCCATGAACATGGACCATTTTTCCATTTCTTTGTGTCTTCTTCAATTTATTTCATGAGTACTTTATAGTTTTCTGAGTGTATATTATTTGCCTCTTTGGTTAGGTTTATTCCTAAGTATCTTGTGGTTTTGGGTGCAATTGTAAATGGTATTGACTTCTTAATTTCTCTTTCTTCTGTCTTGTTGTTGGTTTATAGAAATGTGATTGATATCTGTGCATTGATTTTATGTCCTGACACTTCAATGAATTCCTGTACAAGTTCCAGCAGATTTGGAGTGGCATCTTTGGGGTATTCCACATAAAGTATCATACATCTGCAGAGCGATAGTTTGTCTTCTTCTTTGTCAATTTGGATGCCTTTAATTTCTTTTTGTTGCTGGATTGCTGAGGCTAGGACTTCTAGAACTATGTTGAATAGCAGTGGTGATAATGGACATCTCTTCTGTGTTCCTGACCTTAGTGGAAAATCTCTCATTTTTTCTCCATTGAGAATGATATTTGCTGTGGTTTTTTCATAGATGGCTTTGATGATATTGAGGTTTGTACCCTCAATTTGTACTACACTTTGAAGGGTTTTGATCAAGACCGGATGCTGTACTTTGTCAAATGCTTTTTTAGTATCTATTGAGATGATCCTTTGGTTCTTGTTCTTTCTTTTATTAATGTATTATATCACATTGTTTGGTTTGTGAATGTTGAACCGAACTTGAAGCCCTGCAATGAATCCCACTTGGCTGTGGTGAATAATCCTTTCAATGTACTGATGGACCCTATTGGCTAGTATTTTGGTGAGAATTTCTGCATCTGTGTTCATCAAGGATATTGGTCTGTAATTCTCTTTTTTTGATGGGATCTTTGTCTGTTTTTGGGATAATGGTAAAGCTGACCTCATAAAATGAATTTGTAAGCTTTCCTTCCATTTCTGCTTTTTGGGACAGTTTCAGGTGAATAGGTATTAATTCTTCTTTAAATGTTTGGTAGAATTCCCCTGGGAAGCTCTCTGGCCCTGGGTTCCCTTCCCGTTTTTTGGGTGATTTTTGATGACTCTTCCAATCTCCTTACTGGTAATGGGTCTGTTCAGGTTTTCTATTTCTTCCTGGTTCAGTTTTGGTAGTTTATATATCTCCAGGAATGTATACATTCCTTCCAGATTGTCAAATTTGATGGTGTATAGCTGCTCATAATATGTTCTTATAATCATTTGTATTTATTTCTTTGGTGTTGGTTGTGATCTCTCCTCTTTCATTCATGATTTTATTCATTTGGGTCTTCTCTCTTTTCTTTTTGAGAAGTCTGATAAACTTGAGAAGTTTATCAATGTTATTAATTCTTTCAAAGAACCAGCTCCTATTATTTTGTTGTTGTTGTCATTGTTGTTTTTGGTTTCTATTTTATTGATTTCTGCTCTGATCTTTATGATTTCTCTTGTCCTACTGTGTTTAGGTTGTAACTTTCCTGTTCTTTCTCCAGCTCCTTTGGTGTAGTGTTAGATTGTTTATTTGAGACCTTTCTTGTTTCTTAAGAAAGGCTTGCATCACTATATATTTTCCTCTCATGACTGCCTTTGATGTGTCCGGTAAGTTTTGAATCATTGTGTTTTCATTGTCATTTGTTTCCATGATTTTTTTTTAAATACTTCTTTAATTTCTTGGTTGACCCATTCATTCTTTAGGATTTTCTTTAGCCTCCATGTATTTGGGTTCTTTCTAGATTTCCTCTTGTGATTGAGTTCTAGCTTCAGAGCATTGTGATCTGAAAATATGCAGGAAATGTACCCAATCTTTTGGTACTAGTTGAGACCTGATTTGTGACCCAGGATGTGATCTATTCTGGAGAATGTTCCCTGTGCACTAGAGATGAATGTGTATTCTGTTGCTTTGAGATGGAATGTTCTGAATATATCTGTGATGTCCATGTAGTCCAGTGTGTCATTTATTTCCTTGTTGATCTTTTGCTTGGATGATCTGTCCATTTCAGTGAAGGTAGTGTTAAAGTCCCCTAATATTATTGTATTATTGTCAATGTGTTTCTTTGATTTTGTTCTTAATTGGCTTATAGAGTTGGCTGCTCCCATGTTAAGGGCATAGATATTTAAAATTGTTAGATCTTCTTCTTGGACAGACCCTTTGAATATGATATAGTGTCCTTCTGCATTTCTTATTACAGTCTTTGGCTTAAAATCTAATTGATCTGATATAAGGATTGCCACCCCAGCTTTCTTTTTATGTTCATTAGCATGATAAATTTTTTTCCACCCCCTCACTTTAAATCTGGAGGTGTTTTGGGGTCTAAAATGAGTTTCTTGTAGACAGCATATTGATGTTTTTTGTTTTGTTGTTGTTGTTGTTGTTTTATCCATTCAGATACCCTGTGTCTTTTGATTGGGGCATTTAGCCCATTTACATTCAGGTTACCCACTGAGAGATATAAATTTAGTGCCATTGTATTGCCTGTAAGTTGACTATTACACTATATTGTCTCTGTTCCTTTCTGGTCTACTACTTTAAGGCTCTCTCTTTGCTTAGAAGACTCCTTTCAATATTTTCCATAGGGCTGGTTTGTTGTTTACAAATTCTTTTAGTTTTTGTTTGTCCTGGAAGCTTGTTATCTCTCCTTCTATTTTCAATGATAGCCTACCTGGATAATCTGCTTGGGTTCACTCTCAGGAGCTTTTGTTCCCTGAACACTTTCTGTAGAGCTCTGGAGGACAGGAATGAAAATTGTGGCTTCCCAATATCTGGCCTGGTGGAGCACAGAGATCAGGGCTCTGTATTCTTGACTGCATTTTTTTTTTCTCATTAGTGCTCTGTATATATCATGTCAGTTCTTTCTGGCCTGCCAGGTCTCTGTGGGTAAGTCTGCTGCCAAGCTAATATTTTTACCATTGTATGGTACAGACTTCTTGTCCCAGTGTTGCTTTCAGGATTTTCTCTTTGTCATTAAGGCTTGTATGCTTAATTATTAGATGATGGGGTGTGAACCTATTTTTATTGATTGAGGGGGTTTTCTGTGCCTCCTGGATTTTGATGCTTGTTCCTTTTGCCATATTAGGGAAATCCTTTACAATAATCTGCTCCAATATACCTTCTGCCCCTCTCTCTCTTCCTCTTTCTTCTGGAATCCCAATTATTCTAACGTTATTTCATCTTATGGTTTCATCTTATGGTTGTTTCATCTTACCTCTCAAATTATCCTCTTGTGGTCCAGTAGTTGTTTGTCTCTCTTTTGCTCAGCTTCTTTATTCTTTATCATTTGGTCTTCTATATCACTAATTCTCTCTTCTGCCTCATTTATCCTAGCAGTAAGAGCCTCCTTTTTTTTTTTTTTAATTGAACCTCAATAATAGCTTTTTTGATTTTAGCTTGGTTATATTTTAGTTCTTTTCTTTCTCCATAAAGGGCTTTTATTTCTCCAGACAGAGTTTCTTTATCTTCTCTGCCTTTTTCAAGCCCAGCTGGCACCTTGAGAATCATCATTATTAACTCTTGATCTGACATGTTACCAATGTCTGTATTGATTAGGTCCCTAGCCATCTGTACTGCCTCTTGTTCTTTTTTTCTTTTCCTTTTTTTTTTTTTTTTATGGTGAGTTATTCCACCTCGTCATTTTATCCAGATAAGAATATACGAATGAGAGTAAAATACTAAAAGGGTGGCAATGGCCCCAGAAAAATATATGCAAACCAAATCAGAAGAGACCCCAATTGTAGGGAGAGGAAAGGGGGTAAAAAGAAGCTTAAGAAAAATTAAAAAATATATATATACATATATAGAGAGAGAGAATTTGAGAGAGAGAGTGGTGAATAGAACAGAGCTACCTACTTGATTTTGTGTGTATTTTGGTCTCTTAGAAGAAATTACCTCCCAAATTTTTAAAGAAAGAAAAACTTTCTTGCATATATATATATATATATATATATATATATGCAATAATAAGGGTAAACATGATGAAGGGATGGAATATGACTGTAAGGATGAAAATTTAAAAAAAAATTCTAAAAAAGGAATTGGTAAGATAAGTTGGCTAGAAAAAGAAAGTGCAGAGGATTTGCTGAGGATGGAGACTAGAACAAAGCACTGCTAGATTTAAGGTATATTTTGATGTATTAGAAGAAATTGTATCCCAAAATTTTTTTTAGGAGAAAAAACCCTATAAGTATCAAAAAAAAATAGTTATATACAAAGAAGGATAAAATATGGCTATATATAAATAAAATTCAAAAAATATTTTTAAGAAAGGTATTGTTAAGATAAATGTTTAAGAAAGTTAAGAGAGGAAAGAGGAAAAGTTAAAAAATTAGAATTAGAAAAAATAAAAAAAATTAATTTACTTTGGCAGTCTAAAGAATCATGGGGAGAAAGTCATGAATTCCATGCTTTGCTTTCCCCTCCTCTTGAATTCCACTATTCTCTTTGATCAGTGAGCTTGGTCTTTGCTGGATGTTCTTACTGATCTTCTGTGGGAGGGGCCTGTTGTAAAGATCCTCAATAGTGTTACCTAAGGTGGAATTGTGCCGCTCTTGCCAGGAGCCAGGCTAAGTAATCTGCTTGGGTTCACTCTCAGGAGCTTTTGTTCCCTGAACACTTTCTGTAGAGCTCTGGAGGACAGGAATGAAAATTGTGGCTTCCCAATATCTGGCCCAGAGGAGCACAGAGCTCAGGGCCCCTCCCATCCTTGGAGAAAACCATTCAATCACTTCCATCTCCCTGGCCTCTGGCTGTGTTCCAAGCTCACCCAGCCTGTGATCAAGCATTTATGTCTCTGGCACACAGCCCTGTTTGGAGTCTCCATACCCAGGAGATTCCCTGCTATTCTGCTCTTCTGGTGGAGGAAGGTGGGTCTACCTGAATCTGCCACTTATGGTTCCCTGCTCTAAGAGAAGTGGTCTGACTGTTCTGTGGATCACAGTTTAAGGTAACCCAAGCTGAGAGCTCACTCCTCATCTCTGTCTCTGTAACTAGCTTCCCCACTCTGATACCTGTGAACTCTGCAACACTCAGATACCTCCAATCCTTCTGTGACCATGTGGGACTTGAGGCCACACTGTCCCCACGAAAGCTCCACCCCTGCTTAGCTTCTGGATCAATGTCCCTCAGTGGAGGAGACTTTTAAAAGTTCCACTTTTGTGCTCCATTGATCCACCGCTTGCTGGAAGCCACACACTACCACCCCCCCCACGGTCTATCTTCCCAACAATTTGGATTCACTTCTCTGCACATCCTACCTTTCAGAAAGTGGTCAAATTCTGTTTCTAGAATTACTGCTTTTCTCCTCAATCTCCTGTTGGGTTTGTAGGTGTTTGGAATGGTTTGATAGCTATCTAACTGAACTCCTGCTACCTGATGTCATCTCAGTCTGCTACTCCTCTGCCATCTCGACTCCCTTCAATAGGTGTTATTCTATAAATTAATTAAGGTGGAGATACTGATGCAAACATCAGCTAAAGTTAATGTCTTGTAAAATTCTTGAGGCCTGGTTCTCCTTAGGTGTTATCAGATGTCTGGGGCCTAGGACAAAACTCAGAGAATAGTTAATTTTCTTGCTTCACCTTGATGCAAGAATATAACATCTTTTACTTATTCAGCAACAAAAAATGGAACAAGGGTAAATGGGGCCTAGCAGAAAAACAGCAGAGATGGAACTTTCTGATAATAAAAATCCAAGGCAATACAAAGGCAGTGGGACAAATATTTTGAAAACTTTTTTAATCAGATATACTTTATTTTAATTTTTTCAACCATTCTTAAGGACTAAAGAATGAAAAAAATAGTATGCCATAGTCACCAGCACACTTAAAAGACAGGAAATTGTGTCTACCAAAGCAATTTATTAAATGCTATAGATGCTATTAAATGAAATAGCACTGAAACCAGTTGAAGGTGAAAATGATAGATACATGCCATTTAGTTTTTGACATTGAAATAGAGAAATGCAATAAAATCAATATTGAGGAATGCCAAGAAAGCCAAGTACAGACAAAGGCCAGGAACTCCTAAACAATTTTCTTCAAAACCATAATTTAATCTTGTATTTTCTTCTAAAATGTTATTACATTATAGTATTATCTTTATTAATGAATTATTCAAAAGGGGATTTCACTTTTCAATGTTTGCATTGAGTTGATTTTTTGTTTGTTTGTTTTTTGTTTTTTTCTCGCTGGTCTATGAGATGAAGCGAGTGTTATGGGTGTCAGGGTATATTAGCTAATTAATTTTATAAGACATCATGAAAAAACATGATTCAAGAGCTTGGATGCTTATCTTAATATTTTACTGAACTATTTCTAAGCATTAAAAAATAAGCAGAGTAAGTATACTATAAGTATACTACGGATTAAAGAATGAGTGGAAACAAAGCAAGAGTTTGGACCTATCTAAATACATAGTCTACTCAAGTCCCTTAAAGTTAAAAACAATATTAAATATAGTGGGAGAAAGAATGCATGCCATCTAGAGACCAGCAATTATGGAGAATGAATGCCTGGTAGATTCAAAACAGAGGGAAATCATAAAGACAAAGTAGAAGCCACCACAGGGCAATTGGTGGCACACTGCAGGAAAAGGCCAGAGTGAAGATAATGGTAGATTCAGAGAAATGACTCCCCCAAGTTAACACGTATAAAAACAAATAAACATACAAGTAAAAAAGTGGTTATAATCAAGATGGTTACAAACTAAACAACTTCAGTGAGAAAAAAAAACCCCTCAGGCTCACACTCTTAGGAAAGTAGGACCCTTTGCAGTGTGGATGTGGGCCCCAAAGTGAAATAGGGAAGTGTTTGAGAACATCAACACCTACAGAATGGCAGAAAGAAACCATTCAAATAGGGAAATAGACAAATGCCCTTCATCACCGAAGCAATGGCCCCAAGGCTGAAGCCCTGAGGAATAAAAAAAAAAAAGGAAATACGATCCAGTAGATAGTAGAAATAACAATAAGCTTAAAAGTGGCAAAACAATAAAACAATAATAGTGAAAATAATAATATGGTTATCTGCAACTACTACTATTGACTGAACACTTATCCCAGGCTTAAATGCTTGATTTGCTATTAATATTTTTAATGCTCCTAACTACCATAGGAGATAAATACTATTTTTTTTCCAAATGTTGGCTGTGAGAAAATAAGATGTAGATAGTTAAGTAATTACCCTTAATTATATGTATATTAGTTACAGATAGTTTGACTGCAAGGGAAGGGAAACAATTAGGTCAGTTAACCACATTATCTACCAACAAGAGGTAACAAGAATTGGGGATGCTATTTGAAACCAGGCATGTGATCTTCAGTAATAGATAAAAATAGCCACATGCTATTAAGTCTTTAAAAAATCTATTATTGGTAAAGAATGCCGTATTTTCAGACAAGAAGCAGAGAGAAAATGTTTATATCATTTTATCAAACTGTTGTACTCAGAATGTATTATTTTTTATAAATCAGTATGAAAAATAGAAACCAGTCCATAGATAATTAGTTCTGCAAGATACTAATCTTTCTAAATATTCAAGATACTTGCCTTAACGTCTTTTAAACAATATTTCTCAAATCTTATTCACCCTTAATATTCCTGAATACACACCCAAACCCTTGAAGTTATGTCCCAAAATGATAGTATCAAATGCATCGTAGAATAGGAATGTTTAAAAAAAAAAAAAAAGTTTGCTGAATAAATTTTGGTGTCAATCCATTAGCAACTGTTAAAATAGAAGATTATACTTTTCAAAATCTATAGATGGGTTTATCAACACTGTCACCAGTAATATTAGTATTATTTTTATGGGAATGATATATGCTTTATCTGAAGGTTACATTGATTTCTATTTGGCATCACATTTTGAAGAAAGGTGTACTTTTTTTCCTAACTACAGGTAGGTGGGAAAGACAGAGTTCTTAATGAAGTGGATACTCGACGAATGGTCAGGTCACTTGAATCCTGCCCCTAGTTGCATTGCTTTTTAGCTTTGTGAATGTAGGTGGAAAATAAGGCACATATTGGTTATTGTTTGTTAACAACTTATAGATTGCTTTAACATATATTAACTTATTTGATCCCCACACCATGAATTAGATATCATTATTATCTGTAGATTATCTGTATCAGGTTTAAAACCTAAGCTTAGAGAACTTAAATACTTTTACCAAGATCTCATGTGTGAGGAAAGGTAAACCCAGAAATAATTTCAGAATTTTGGAGTCAGATACAGTGTTTTGTTTTGTTTTGTTGTTGTTTTTAGAGAGAGAGAATGAGCTGGGGGTTCAGAAAGGGAAAGAAGGAAAGGGAGAGAGAGAGAATCCCAAGCAGGCTCCATGCCTAGCCAGAGCCTGAAGTAGGGGCTAGCTCATGACCCCGAGATCACGACCTGAGCCAAGGTCAAGAGTATAACATTTAACCAACTGAACCACCTGGGCATCCCATGACATAGTGTTTTTATTTTATTTTATTTATTTTGTTTTATTTTATTATTTTATTTATGTTTAGTTAGCCACTGTATAGTACATCATTAGTTTTTGCTGTAGTGTTCAATGATTCATTAGTTGTATATAGCAACCAGGAACAGTTTCTTTAATAGAGCATACCATTTCTCATTCTCATGTTGGGTGTGCAAATCAAATGAAATACTAAAACTAGAGTAATATGTAAACTATTAAAATATAGAAAACAGAGGCTTAATTATTTTCTTAAATAATTTTTAAATACCAATCCTATATTATAAAATATTTAGTTGATTTTAAAAGGCTCATTTTGGGGGCGCCTGGGTGGCTCAGTGGGTTAAAGCCTCTGCCTTGAGTCATGCTCAGGTCATGATCCCAGGGTTCTGGGATTGAGCCTCACATTGGGCTCTCTGCTCAGCAGGGAGCCTGCTTCCTCCTCTCTCTCTCTGCCTGCCTCTCTGCCTACTTGTGATTTCTGTCTGTCAAAAAAATAAATAAAATCTTTAAAAAAAATAAATAAAAGGCCCATTGTGTATAACCATTATAAATACAAAATCAACTAATAACAATAATATGCAAACTATTACAGTATAAAAAGAAATGTGCATGTCTCCTTTGCCAGTGCCATGCTCCCTTTCCATTCTCCAGATCACCTGTAAATCTGGAATCACACACTCACATTGTTCTATGGGAATCTAGTTATTAAAAATGTGAAATTCAGAAAACTATCTAATAAAATGCAATTATGCATTACTATCTGTGATACCAGAAAATGAGTCAGGAGTCCGAGGGTAATATATTTAATATATAGTGTCTTAAAACAAGCAGGCAGCAAGTAAATATAATTTTCCACATTTTTTCTATAAGTTATACATGCTTTTTGAAATGAATTTATAAATTATAAATTCTGAAAACAACTTACAAAGATCTGAACTCTTTAAAATACTGGCCCTTCTTTTGAGTTTTTCACATCACACTGGCTTTTTTATTCTTAGTGAAGTTTTCCTTTTTTAAGATAGAAGAAATGAACTGTAAAGATTTATAGACTATGTCACAGGATTCTTAGAGATTGCTGTTTCCTTTAGATTGCTTCTTTTATGAAAACATTTTTCTTCTATGTCCCAATAAATTTATTTCTTCTCACTGTGGGTATATATATATATATATATATATATATATATATATAATGTGTAGAATTCAAAATTTTTTTCTCACCTTATATTTAAGCCTAGGAATACTACTATAACTACACAAACACACGCACATACATATACAAACACACACTGCCCTGCTTTAGAAGCCTATCAACAATTTTGACCACTTTTTAATAGAAATAGGCATAATTGAAAGAAAAATTTAAAACCTTATCAGTTTTAATAACCTTGGAAATGGGATCCAGAAAACTTAAAAATAAAAATAGTTTATTTCTTAAACTTTATTATCTTCTGTTGATAGTACTGGATTTTTGAGAACCGAATTCTATTTTTGAAAAACAATTACAAAATAACTCAAATTAACTTTTTGTTAAATATACAAGTCTAGGGCACCTGGGTGGTTCAGTGGGTTAAGCCTCTGCCTTCTGCTCAGGTTATGATCTCAGGGTCCTAGGACTAAGTCCCACATAGGGTTCTCTGCTCAGCAGGGAGCCTGCTTCCCCCACCTCCCTGCCTGCTTCTCTGCCTACTTGTGATCTCTCTCTGTCAAATAAATAAAGAAAATCTTTTAAAAAATTAAATATACAAGTATATTTATGTAAAATACACATTAGAAGATATACAAATATATTTATTAGAAAAAAATATATATTTATTAGAAATAATAGCATGTTTTATAGCATCTTTGCTATAAAATATATTTGTGTGGGAGGATATAAGATATATTTATGTAGAATGTACACTGTAAGGGCACCTCGGTGGCTCAGTGGGGTAAGCCTCTGTCTTTGGCTCAGGTCATGGTCTCAGGGTCCGGGAATCGAGCCCCACATCGAACTCTCTCCTCAGCAGGTACCCCACTTCTCCCTCTGCCTGCCTTTTTGCCTACTTGTGATCTCTCTCTCTCTGTCAAATAAATAAAGATAATCTTTAAAAAAAATACACTGTAGGGCGCCTGGGTGGCTCAGTGGGTTAAGCCACTGCCTTCAGCTCAGGTCATGATCTCAGGGTCCTGGAATCAAGTCCCGCGTCGGGCTCTCTGCTCAGCAGGGAGCCTGCTTCCTCCTCTCTCACTCTGCCTGCCTCTCTGCCTACTTGTGATCTCTCTCTGTCAAATAAATAAATAAATAATCTTAAAAAAAATACACTGTAAAAGACCTATGCTTATAGTACCATTACTATACTCAATACTACATACACGTTCTCTCTAATTGCAATTTTCCTAAGAAAACACAAATATTTGTCACGATAGTAGGAAAAAATATATATATTTGTGTAGTTGTATTTTTTTATATCATGCCTGAATATTTTCTGTTAAAATTACTTTTTTTTGTTTGTTTGTTTGTTTCCCATCTTATGAATAAATCTGTGGTGGTTTCACATATGATTCTGGATATAAGACATATTAAGGCTCTTTTCAAATGAGAGGTACTTAGCTCAATAGTATATAAACTTGTATATAATATAATTGGCCACTGCTTTAGATAACATGTACTTAATAAGTGATTTGCCAGGACAAGTTATATTTCTCCTCAGCATTAAGTACCTCGTCTTATCCAATTTGGTAAACTATCCAACATTTTGTAACCACTTAACAAACTCATGTTGACCAGTCAGAATAAGTTAAAATTTTGAAGTTATATTTCATTGCCATAACGTGAAAGCATAATTTAATACTGTTACTCAGTAACAGACTGTGAGATAACTGAAAGACTCAGTACATCTTCCCAATGCTCTAATAGGTATTTGTAGCATTATTTTTAAAGAAAATTTCTTAATGGAATGAATCTATATATTAACTGTTGGATAATCAACTTTTATAAATAGACTAAATGTTATTTTGTGTAGAAAAACAAAGTTAAAAAGTTAAGATGGACTTTTTTTTGTTTGTTTTTTAAAGACTTCATTTATTTATTTGACAGAGAGAGACACAGTGAGAGAAGGAACACAAGGAGGGTGAGTGGGCGAAGGAGAAGCAGGCTTCCGGCTGAGCAGGGAGCCGATACAGAGGTGGATCCCAGGAACCCAGGCTCCCCTAAAAAGTTAAGATTTAATTAAAGGTGTTATTCCTTAACAATTAGACATTTTGTATTTAAATATAATTAACAAAATAAAGTTGGTAAATTTTACCACAAATGTAGATTTAAAAAAATATGTTTTTGATCCCTTATGCTTTTCTAGTTTTCAAGCTACATTCTTATTTTATATTTTTGCTATAATCAGAATAAGTTTATCATATTCTCCTCTTGATGTTCCTGTCTACTCTCCATATTTATTTTCATCCTTTTAGGGATATGATTCTGAGGAAAGGATTGCAGTGTTCTCTGGCTCCTGGTTTCACATATATATTTTTTCTCTATATGTAGTATATAATATATATATATAATGTATATATGTATATGTATCATATATAATATATATAATATATAATATATATATATACACACACTATCTCTTTATCATGCTAAAGCACACTAAGGCAAATACATATATGTATTATATATGTGTTTATTATACATACATATATTCTGTTCCATGGAAAAGACGAATAGTTTTGAGAAACAGTTTCAACTTCTCTACTGTAGTAAAAAAAAAAGAAAGAAAAATCTGTCAATTACTATACATGTTCAACATAAACACATGGAACATGATCTAATGAATATTTATAACTGAAAATAAAATTTAAAGTAGTTTGTGATATGAGCATTAGAAATGTGATGCAACATTATTAATCAAAAACAACATCAACCCATGTGTTTAGGAGTTTAAGAGATTCAACTTCAACTCAACTTTAAGCATTTTATATATACTTAAAATTAAATAAGAAATACCAAACCTTCATATCTGATACAAAAATGACTTAGTGGAGCCACTGTAATTAATACAATTATATGAGACAAATACTTTAACTAGGATGGTCTATCAGGGATTAAATTTACATTCCTCATAACAATAAAAGTGAAAAATATATAAAATGATGGTTTTCCTGACTCTGGGCATGAAGCAATGGTGGGGATGATTACCTTATAAAGGGAAATAAAAGGAAAAAACAAACAACAAACAATTGGTGATTATCCTAACATACTGCCTTCACAGAGTCTCTAGCACCTGAGGTACAGAAATGTCGAATCAAATTTAGCTAAAGATATAAATTTGTATACTCAAGAAGTTGAACTAACTTGGTGCAAGATAAATAGAAAGAATGAAAGAAAAAAAGAAAGAAAGAAAGAGAATCTGCACAAAAACATACCATAAGTCAAGCTTCTGAAACTAAAAGCAAAGAAAGACTCTTTAAAGCTCTGTGAAAGTAATGACACCTTATGCATAAGGGAAAAACGATTTGACTGAAAGAGTAGTTTTCATCAAAAACCATTGAGACCAGAAAGAAATGAGAGAATATTTTACAAGTGTTGAAGATAAAAACTCTCAACCTAGAATCCTATTTTAAGTGAAGTTATTTTTGAAGAATGAAGGTGAAGAAAGACATTCTCAGATAAGGGACAACTTAGAAAATTTGTCATCAGCAAATCTATATTAGAATAATGGTTAAAGGAAGCTCTCTAAATAGAAAGGTAAATGTTTTTTTATAAAAGAAAATTTAGAATATCAGAAAGGAAGAAAAATCATAGTGAGCAAATATATAGGTAAATTCAACACACTTTCATTCTTCTTTTGAATTTTCTAAATTATATTTGGCTGGTGAAGAAAAAATGATAACACTAGGTGATATGTTTTTAATGTACATAATGCAAATATTTAAGACACATAATAAAATCGAGGCATTAAAGGAATTATTTAAAAGAAGTAATGTTCTATACTTTAAAGTGATGGAATGACTAAGCAATGAAGGTGTGATAAGTTATGTATACATAGTATAACACCAAGAGAAGACATTAAAAAAGTGTAGAAAGTAATATACCCCAAACCATTATAGATAAATCAAAATGGAATTATAAAATATGTCCAAGTAACCATAGGGTAGTAGGAAAAGGAGACAGAAAATCAGTGAGAATAAATGGGAAAAAATAGGCAGAAGATTTACCATAACAAAAATTACTTTAAAAAAGTAAATGGTCTAAATATATCAATTAAAAAAGGAGGGCAGTGTAAATAAAATAACAGCAACAATGACAATAACAACAACAACAAAAAAACATGACCCAGCTATTTTCTATCTATAGGAAACTCATTTTAAATATTTTCATATAGCAAGTTGGATGGAAAAAGATAAATCATACAAATATTAATCAAAAGAAAGTAGAAAAAAGCTATAGTAATGTGAGATAAATTAGGCTTCAAGGAAAGAACACTATGAGAGAGAGAGTAAATAATGCTAAAAGAGACAACCCAACTAACCAAGGAAACAAATTCTAAATGGGAATGTGGTACATAACAGAGCTATAAAATATTTGAAATTAAAATTGCTAGAACTATGAGTAGAAATAAATCCATAATTATAACTAGAGACTTCAACCTTCCTCTTTCAAAAATGGGTAGAACAACTACACAGAAGATCAGTGTGGATATAAAGAACTGAATAATACCGTTAACCAATATGATCCAATTGACATTTATAGACCAGTCCACCTAACAACAACAGGATATTCATTATTTTCAATCAACTGCAGAATATATACTGAGGTGAACAAACCTCTAATGTGAAAGAATTGAGGTCAAAACTTGTTATCTTACTGCTATGATGAAAAAAAAAAATCAGCTAGGGGAAAAAAAAAAGAAGGAAAGAAAAATTAAACATGAATATCTCTTATGACCCTCAACTCAAAAATCTTTAACCAAAATATTGGCAAATAGAATTCAGTAATATACACCAGGACCAGATGGAATTTATTCCAGGAAGCTGAATAAAGTGTTTCAACATTTTAAAAGTCAGTGTAATGCACAACGTTGACAACTATGTAAATAAGAAAAACCATGTGGTAATATACACCGATACAGAAAAATACAGATGGAAAATCCCCAAATTAATATGATGAGTTTGCTTGTAGATGTAGGGAAGGAACTGAATGGAAGAAACACAGATAAAAGTTAGGTTCTCTAAATACTATTTGGATTATAAGCTAAACAACAGTAGTATTTTACGTTAACCTAAAATTAAAATTTAAAAACTTCTAAATATAAAAAGCAGAGTGACATAAATCAGTCTACCTGTATACAATTTTTGTTAAAATCACAAAGGGATGACTAAAAATGACATTTAAACAAAGTAATTTTGATTTGCTGCCTTGTGAAAAGAGAAAGAATTTTTAAGAAGTAAAATAATGTTTTTAGTAATCATATTGGTATTGCTATTATGAAAAATTAGATTTAAACGATGTTATGTTAATGTTATTAGGAACCAATATTTTTAGTGTTAGAGAAAAAATGTGATTATAATTTAGGGGTTATATGGAAATCTTAGTTCAACATTATGGTGGATTAAATATTTGATCTTATGATTTAATAAAAAGTCAATATTCCTATCAACTTAAAAGTCCTTAAAAAAAAAAAAAGACCAACATAGTTTTAATGCACATCAGTAGGTGATTAATTTCTATGTATTTGTTCTGTAATTTACTGGAATGGCTGATTCCAAGTCTATTGCAAGAAATGTACAAAGATCGCTAAAGGAACTGAATGGAGGAGACAGGGATAAATGCTAGGTTCAATGAATACAACTTGTGTTATAGACTAAACACAGTAATGTTTTACATAAATATAAAATTAAATTTTAAAAATTTCTAAATCTAAAAGGGAGAATCACAAAACTAGTCTACCTGTATACAATTTGTTAAAATAACAAAGTATAAAATTTGAGATCTCATGTTTTACTAGAAAACAAAATCACCAAAGCCTATTCAGAACTCTTCAAAAGGATGGAGAAGTCAACTTAAAGAGTTTTCATTAGTCATGGATGTGGCAATTTGAGAAACTCCTCAGTGCAATCAAATTCCACTAAAAAAAAAAAAGAAAGAAAAAGAAAAGAAAAAAGAAAAACCAGGAAGAAAGAAAAGAAAAGAAAAAAGAAATTCAAGAAAAAACATCAGAATTAGGGGGTGGCGGGGTGGCTGGGTGGCTCAGTCCGCTGAGTCTAGGCCTTCAGCTCACGTCATGATCCCAGAATACTGGGATCAAGTCCACAGCGGGCTCACTGCTCAGCTGGGAGTCTGCTTCTCCCTGTACTCCTCCCCACTGATTGTGATCTCTCTCTCTCTCTTTCTCTCTCAAATAAATAAATAAAATCTTCAATAAAATCAGGATTAGGTAATTGATAGATAAAAGAAATGTAAAAGACCTAAAGACAATTAGAACGATATTTGTGTTAGACTCTGATTGAGTAAACAATGTCAATTGGGGAAATTTAAACACTAGAAATTATTTTTAATTTTTGGTGTGATATGATTTTGTAGTTGTTAAATATATCTATCTTCTAGACATAACTACTAAAACATTTACAGATGAAATAATGGAATATTTAGCATTATATTAAATGAATTCAGTAGGGGTCAAAAGACAGTGTATAGGGGATATGAATAGAAAATATGGGCTAAGATCCAAAAACATTTACAATTTAAAATTTCAGGATAAAAATATATTTTTATTTTACTGGCCTCTCAAGTTTTGTTTATTTGCATTTTTTTCCATATTTTAAACCTAGTTATAATGTATTAAAACCTGAGAAAGAATAATATACTTGAGACATTGTTACAGATGCATTGCCAAATTATCCCAAAGTATATTAATTACTCTTAATCTAGGTTATAGGAAAAATATCTCAGTTACCTAAATAAAAAATAACCATTTGTATAAAAAACTCAAAGAGTGATCATGTTATCACAAATCATCAGCTCGTGGTTGAGAATAACTACTCATTATGCATATTTTAGATAAGTAAGCAGGGCTTAGTTTTTAGAAGGAATAATGATGCATAAGCATTATTATGTTAGGCTGAATTTTATTTTTGAAAATAAATATATTTTTTATACTCTTCTCTCATACTCATGTGAAAAAGAAGCAACATATGAAAAAATTAGTAAATGTATATTCTTACATATTTATAAATGTATAAAATTACTCCTGACCTGAAGATGTGTGAAATTATATTAGAAAATATAAAAGATCATTTTTTGCAAATGACTACATTATATTAATATATGAAACAATAATTCTGACTCTAAAGATAAATTTTTTGAAATGCAATGCATAAAAGTTCATGTTAGATTTTTCTATGTGTAATTTGACTTCAATATTTTATTTTTTTAAATGTGTAGATGATTATGAATGTTTACTTTGAGGATAATATGATTCTGAGATTTTATAAAGTACTGTCATTAAAATGTGAACTTTCAGTCTACTTAGCAAGAAGTAACTATATAATAAAATATTTTACTTTATAAAATTTTATACAGTATTCATTTCACATCAGTTTATTTAGTTGAAAATTTTATATCATATATATTCTGCATATAAATTAAGCATATTTTCATTTCCCTGTAGAATATATCTCTGTATTATTCATAAGTAGTCCTATTGACAGAATAAACTTTTCTAACAAGATAAAAAATTACATTTCCGGGCACCTGGGTGGCTCAGTGGTTTGCCCCCTCTGCATTCGGCTCAGGTGGTGATCTCGGGGTCCTGGGATTGAGTCCCATATTGGGCTCTCTGCTCGGCAGGGAGCCTACTTCCCCCCGGCCTCTGCCTGCCTCTCTGCCTACTTCTAATCTCTCTCTGTCAAATAAATAAATAAAATCTTCTAAAAAATCACATTTCCAACATATTGCTCATACTTTTAATAACTATAATTCTTTCTAAAAGAGAATCCGTTTCTAAAAAAAAAAATCCCATTCTACTGTATTGTCATGCAGACCATTATTAAAATTGTTCTTCAGAAACTTTGTTTTTCCATATTACCATCTATATTTGAGTTACAATAAAATTTATAAGAGAATACACAAAAGCTGACTTATCCACTGAATACTTATAGTATTTAAAGTATTAATAGAATATATAATAGGTACTAAGAATTGCTAAGATTTTGAGACAATAAAAACCCTCATTTATTTTAAACATTTACATCATTGCTATTTTGCCTGTTCTCCTAGACAATCTGCATGCAACTAAGACCTTTTTAGAGGAAGATAAATCACTGCAAAACTTTTCTCATGATTATGTACTCCCCCCACCTCCTTTGGAGCAGACACAAACTACTAGATAGGAAGGATATTTTCAGAAGCAGGTGTGGTGGCTGTCATGACCAGGCTCATCACTTTTATCATGGGAACTTTACCAGTACACTGCCAACATCATGATTCTACCTCTTAGTCCCTTGGAGACAAGACAGCCTATAAATTGATGGAAGTAGAACAGAAAAATAAAATGTCCATGCTTCTGGAGAGTAGTCAAATTTACCCAAAGGTATGAATGGTCAATGCATGGATCATGATAAAACAATCCCGGGGTTTGTGAAATAGAGAATCACGATCACTTGTAATTAGATACAAATCTTTCTCATTATTTTACCCAATTTTTATGCAATTAGGAATAAAATTTGCATTACTATGTGGAAAACAAGGCCAATTAAAGTACCAAGAAATGAAAAGAAAATGGCAGAATCAAGTATAATGAAATTGTTCAGAAAAAAAGATGTTTTTAAAGACATTTTTTCTGCATAAGAATTCATTTCTGTACATCTAAAATTACTGTATTAAGCCAAGTTTTTAAGTCAAATGCTTTGTTATAGAACTTTAAAGCAGAATAAAGCAATTTCATCTCATTATCACTAGTCAGCAAAGTAACATCTGTTTTGCTGTTCAATTTAGCTTCTGAGATTCAACTCTGAAGTCTTTATAAAACAAAATTATTCTATAGCTGTACTGTGCATTTTATGCATACAGAAAGCCTCTAAACTTTTAGCTTTTGAACCCTGATACTTTAATTTGTTTTTTTCTAAATAAATGTTATATAACACATAAAATGATCTGCACAAATTCCATTTTTTTAATCTGAAATCCTGGACTTGTCTGTATAAATGTATATGCAAGATAACATTTACTTCAGCAACAAAAGCGAATTCTTTTCATCCCTGTTTTCTGAGTCTTTCTAATAACATTGCACTCTTAGATCTCTTGCAATTTGTTATGCAAACACTTTGCCTATTTTTCACCTGCATTACTTTGTACAACTATTGTAAAGAAAATGAGTTTTAGGAAACATGAAAGCTAATCTGAAACTCCACTTTCTAACATGTGGCATATGTGGCTGTTTATAACTTATATGCTATAGGAAGCATTTGGGCCCTGAATACTCAAAGCAGAGAAATAAAGGAGATTATTCAGATTATTGGAAAAGGATTAGCAGTAAAATTAGGCAAAAGTGTGTGCTTCTGTACCTGCTTGATTAGTCTGCACTTCTGACTGCCTGCGTTATGAAGATAACCCCATCTCTGCATTGTGTTTCATGAAGCCATTAAAAAAATTCAGTCTTTTCTTATTTTAATGATTAATGAAGTAAATAAGTGTATGATGGCTTTATGGTTTTTCCTCACCAGCACAATAAAATCAGCTTCAAAAGAATTCATTATATGTCACACTGCTTTAGCTTCCTCAGTATTGTTTGTACAATTATCTTATTGCTACACTTATTTCTGAAATAAAATAAAATATCAATGCCATTTAATATATTTGTCAATAATTCCTAAATAACTGCTACCAAAAGCAAAGCTTTTTCTTTTATAAATTTGTTAGATCATACGAAACCAAGTAAAAAGGGTGAAACTGTGTTACAGGATATATGAAATATTGGCAAAACGTAAGTATCCTGCTGTCTTGATGATAAATTCAGATAACTTCAAACTTATTTTAGCTAGGGTAATTTTTATCAATCATGAAGAAGGTTGAGATGCATAAGCATATTTTGCCAGAAGCACAGACTGCTCCATACCAACAAGGCCTCGCAGGGAAGTTGTATCAAGAAATTTATCACAAGTATTTTGAGTTAGAGGAATTGAAATGAACCCACTGTGTTCATATGTGTATATGGGTGTATATTGTATATATGTGTGTATATGTATATAAAACTACACATATGGTATATATGTGTATATATATACATATCATACATATGGTATGTGTATATATGTATGTATGTATATATATGCATATCATATATATAATAAAACTTTAATACATGTATGAACTGGTTGGTTATTTATATATGACACAATTTGATACAGCATCTGCCTGTGCAAATAAAGGAAACTCTAATATAAATCATTAGAATTTCATTTGCTTGCAGTTAGATGTTGCTATCATTCAGCAGTATTTGTAATCATTGAGAAATATGGATTCCACTTGAAATTATTTCCTCATGTACTTGTATTTCTCTCTTTCAGGATTAAACATTTAATTGTTTACAATATCATGCACATAATTTCTATCATTTTATCCAGTCTGGTGAATAAGGAAAATCATTCATGGATTGCTCTCTGTTCATCTCTTGGACTTTTCTGAAATTTATTAATAGTTATTATTTATAAAGTATTTATAAATGCTGAGAATCTTCCAAGTATTTTATATATTGTGGTAACAAAGAATTGGTTTTGTCGCACACAAGAAGTAATCCAAGTAGAGTAACTTAGGCAAAGAAAGGTATGTTTTCCTCAATAAAATAAAACAAATTAGTCCAGAGGTAGGCATTCCAACTAGTGCATAGGGTTCCATGCTGTCATTAATGTTCTAGATAATTTCCATTTTTTTGATCCATCATTCTTAAAGCTTTGATTTTGTTGTCGAAAGATGCTCAGTCCCCCATGTATCACAAAAGTATGCTGAATTTGAAAATGAGAATAGGAAACCAGTGACAGGTGATGTCAGATGATTCTGTCCTTTTTTTATAGAATTGTAGGAGTTTTCTCACACAATGACTTCTGCTTCAAACCATGTTGTTAAAAAGAACTGGGATACATGACCACCCATGTCTGTGAAGGAGGTTGGAAGATGGAGTTTTTAATCTGTCCACAACAGAATTAGGAATCTTTTAAAATAGAAAAAGGGGGGATTAAAATCTACAGTGAACATCAGTTCAATTCTATACAGTAGGCACTAATCACAACTGATTTTTTTTAAAGTGTTAGGAAAAATTCAAGTTCTACAACCAACTTATACAGCTAATAACAGCCAGAGCCAGGACCCTAATTAATATGATCTAATTCCAAGAGGCAAAGCAATAAACCTAGTTCTGGGCATTCTTTCCTGATTAAAACCTTGCTGAGAGATCACACTTTAGTTGTTACTAAACCTTGGTAAACAAAAATACAGTGCTGCTACTTTGTATTCCCAAACTCCTTCTGCCCAATAGATCTCATTTCAACTTATTATTTTTTTAGAATATTAAAAAAAAATCCTACTTTTTCAGTAACCTCCAGAATCCATCTTATATTGCATTCTTTAATGTATATTTCTGGTGTTAACCAGGCTCTTATTAGCTGTATAACTAGGTTGTAGAACTTGAATTAAAACACCCTTCATAATCCATACCTCATGTATTTGCTTCTTTGGTTAACCCTTGATCTTTCAAATTAAGGTGCCTACAATTTATAGAGC
This sequence comes from Mustela nigripes, assembly GCF_022355385.1. Lineage (NCBI taxonomy): Eukaryota > Metazoa > Chordata > Mammalia > Carnivora > Mustelidae > Mustela > Mustela nigripes. Next base: position 177,838,330 of record NC_081557.1, read on the forward strand.
TAATCCAAATCATAGAGTATAGAATCCTACATTTACTCTTTGTCTACTTAAAGTTCTGTGTTTTTTTTTTTTTTAATTGATGCATATCTTACAGATAGTGAGATCTGCCTCTTACATTTATGGCCATGTAATGCCACTATGTTGCTTTCAGTATGCAAGTCCTATACAAAGTTCTCACAAACCCCATTGATTCCATTTCCTAGCCCATTAGAGGTCTTCTGCTCCTCATATATTTGCCTTTTCCAGAGCGAATAAATAAAAATAAAATCATGCACAATACAGTTCACATGTATAGTTGTCTTCAGTTAATAGAATGCTTAGAGCTATGTTCATGTTTTTAATGTAGTAGTAGTTCTACTCCTCATTACTGAGTAGTAGTCAGTACTATGGGTGCCCTGCAATGTTTCTGCATTCGCAATTGATGAATATTTGGATAATTTCTAGTTTGGGGTTATTAGGAACAAAGCCTATGTATGTATTCTTGTATAGGTCCTTAGATGGATTTAAAGAGTTTATTCCTCTTGAGCAAATACTAGGAGTACGTAAAACAGAAAAAAAATAAGTTTGCCAATACCTCTTTCAAGGGATCAAAGGGGCCCTTTTAAAAAATATATTTATTTATTTGAAAGAGAGAGAGAAAAAATAAACAGGGGAGGGGCAGAAGGAGAGGAAGACTAGAATTCTTAAGAGACCCCTTGCTGAGCTCAGAGCCTAAGGTGGGGCTGAATCCCTGGACCCTGAGATCATTACCAAAGCTGAAATCAAGAGTTGGATGCTCAACTGACTCAGTCACCCAGGCGTCTCCCAAAGGAACTGTTATTAAGAGACTTTTGCCCATGTACCAGATCTATCCTACTGCTAATTTTTGTAAGTGAATAATCACTCCCACCTTCTAGCCTCCCCTGCCAAAATGTCCACATCTCACTCTCTAGAGCCTATGAAAATTTTCCTTGCAAAGGGAATTTGCTGATGAGATTAAGGCTTTTAAGATTGGGAGATGATCCCAAACCCTGTGAAATCACAAGAGTATGAATGAGGCAGGAGAATTAGATTACATACCAGGAAATGTTTCCATGAAGCCAAAAGGGCAGAGTGACGTGAGGAAGAGAACCTGAACTCAGGAATGCGGGAAGACTCTAGAAGCTGAAAATGTAAGGGACCATATTCTCCCTTGAAGACAAGAGTAGGAATGCAACTCTGCTGACACTTTGAGTCTTAATTTCAGATATCCACAAATATAAACACATAAAGTTGTGTTACTTTCAGCTACTAAGTTAGTGTTAATTTATTACAGCAGCAATAGGAAACTAATACACCCACTCATTTATATATTTCTATGGCTGCTTGTGCATTACAGAGGCAGAGTTGAGTCATTGTTCCAGAAACCATAAATCCTGAGAAGTATAAAATATATACTTTCTATTCCTTTATAGAAAAAAATTCTGCAGATCCTTATCTTAAAATTAGGACTCTCTCTCCATTCCAATTTCATAAAACATTATTTCAAATATCTATTATAATACCCCTTATATTTATCAGTTTTCGTAGCTATTTGTGCATATGTATGTGTGTTCTATTATACAATGAATTCTTTAAATGTGCCAAAACTTTCTTGCATGCTTTCTTCTTCACATTAGTAGTTTACTTTCTTGCATGTATTGGTGTTCTAAAAGTATTTATGGAGTGATAAAAGTTAGAAAATATTTGGAACAAAATCTTTCAATTTATGGTTATTGTGTAGCTCTGGTTGACTCCTTGTAAGTTTTTTATGAGTTCATTATCTAGATATTAATTAGACCTACATTGATATATATTTAAATTTCCTTATGTCAATATAACAAACACCAAAGAGAACAGAATCTCATCTTGAAATTTTTATATAAAAGTCTATTTCTTCTTTACACTTACTAAAAAGCCTACTAGAAAGTGTGATATTTGAGGAAAGAACTTAAAGAAATGAGGGAAAGAATATACAGATATCTAGATGATGAAATCCCAGGCTGAGGAAAGCAAAGTGTTTCAGTCAAGAGTCTCCATGAAATGTAAGATTGAAACAGAGTATGAACTGATACATATTCAACAGAAATCTTCTAATTTTTAAATCTATCATTTCTATATAAACATTATTCCATATTATACATAAATATTACTTATTTGTATATACTATGTATTATTCCATAGTGTATATAAATATTATTCTATATTATTTCTATATAATTTTTGTCTATATAATTACATAATTTCCAGTAATAGAAAATCAATTATAGGGGTGCCTAGGTGGTTCAGTCAATTCAGGGCCTGGCTCTTGTTTTCAGCTGTGATCGTGATCTCAGATTCCTGGGATGAAGGCCCAAGTTAGGCTCTGCATTCAATGAGGAATTTGCTTGAGGATTCTCTCTCCCTTTCCCTCTGCTCTGCCCCCACTCTCACTCACACTTTCTCTCTCTGTAGTATAAATAAATAACTCTTTTAAAAATAGATTTATAGTTATTTATAGCTATAATATGTATGGATTTTAAAATCAAAACTAATTTAGTTTTCAAGAATATGATGGCATTAGTATTCTATTAGAATTTCTTACACATTTATTTCTCAGATTATATTGCAAGAACTAAGCAGCTTCCTTCATAGCCATTTATAGAATGGATCTTAAAGATACTTAAGCAGAATGGAGAGACACCTTTAGAGAGAGTGACCAAATACAGCCACGTATCCTAGGATGGATAAATATGTCAGTCTTTTATTCCTATAACAGATAACTATTAAAAGGATAGTTCTAATCTACCTTACATCTTCTATATATATTTCTATGACAGAAATATTTAAGAAAGCCAAATTGCTACAAGTTGGTAAAGCAGCACCTGAGGTGATCGTAAATTTTAAAAAGATTGTAATTTTTGAGTTGAGATTCTAAAATCAAATTTCAGACAGTGAGAAAGAGATTAAAAACTTCTTGAGAAACCCATCAATCAAAACTATTCTAAACTTAAAAGACCTTGTAAAATGTATAATATTCAGGGTATTCTTGCAAGGTATTAATTGGGTCACTTTGCTCGAGCTAGGTTAAAAAAAGTCCTTTAGCTTCTAGCTAGGTGATAATTACATTCATTCTAAAATAAAATGCCTTTATGTGGGTAAAAAACTCTTCACACCTAGCTAGACAAAGGCTGAGTAGAACTCCGTGAAGTATAGTGAGAGCAAATTGAATTAGAACAATGAAATTTATACCTGCACATAATTAGCATTATAACAACCTTTTATTTGTGCATAATTAGTGGTTTTGTATTGGGTTGATTATTAAATTTTAATCAGAGAGTTGCTGTGATTTTACCCTCTAACACAATTTTTCATTTGTGTTATTTTTATTTCCTTAAGAAAGTATTCATTTGATATTTTTTCTATTTAATTTTAATCTCCTTATGAAATAAAATGCCTTTCTAAAGTTTTTCTAAATATGAAATTCTCAGTGACTTTTTTTTTCTTTTTAGAAATGTCTTTTATAATTCAATCAGATATTTTATTTTCTAATTCTAGTCATTAATTTTTTCTTTGCAGCCTTGGCTATCAATCACATTTTAAAAGCCATTTTCCCTTTATTTTGTACCACAGTTCCTGTTTTGCTGTTGGACACAAGCAGTTCTAAATATGCAGGGCACATTGTTTTCAACTGTAAATATTTGTACGTTTGTCACTACAGAGTGTTTCTGTGAATAGGACTTTTCCAGTCTATTGGGAGACAGATAAGTCAGTGACAATTCTACAAAATTGGGACTTTTTTCCACCTCCAGTCTTCCTCTTCCACTCCCAGCAAGGCTTTGGTTTTTCATGGCTACCACAATTTGTGAGGCTTCTGGCTTTCACATCTGTGGCAGATCTGAATAGAGGAGAATGAAAGTGTACCACAAACCAAGGAACCTTTCCAAATTTCAGCAGCTTTTCCCAAGTAAACACTTGTCCTATTTTTGCAAGTATTTGACAGATTTCCAGATTTCTGAATAAGCTGATTTTAATGAACTCTGCCTCCTTCTCCCTTTCTATGGAAGGATGCATATGGAGGTACTCACTCTGCAATTCCAGAAATCTTGTCACTATTTCAGACTTTTAAACTAGAATTGTTTCACTGCACCCATATGAAAACTGAAGAAGAGGAAAATTGAATCTGAAATTCAAGGGAGTGTATTGCCTGGAATTATAATTTTAGGAATCAGCTTAGAGATAATATGTTACACCGTGAGATCATGAAGGGAAAAACTAGATGGGAAAAAGAAGTGAACTAGGAGCTACCATTGCCTCTTCAGGATGCATGCTTCAAACATAATCCTAGAAATTCAGCCCAAATGTCTAACTGAATTCCACTCTATGTTAGATGCTTAGAATCTTATCAGACAAACATATTCCATGAAATAAAATGCTTTCCTAAGGTTTTAATTATTTTACATATGCAGATAGGTTGAATATTTCCACAGTAACAAATGCACTCCTGAGTCACTCTTAGATTGTATTTAGTTCTAGAAAATACTCTTCATTATGGATGTGATTTTTAAATATGCCCAATATATTTGCTATTATTTTATCTCATTAAAGAATGAAAAAAAAAAGTTTGAGAAATGCAAAAATTTCATTATAAACTTGGCTTCACAATTTTCACTCAAGTAATACTGATACCCTCAACTTCTATAGGCATATTTTTAGCTATTATACATACAAAGTGTACTTCTGAGAAATATAAACTCATTCTTGAGACTTACCACATGAGCAATCCTTTGTGTTCATACCCAACATTCAGGTGCAACTTCCAATATGATGAGGAAAGGTCTTTATTTCACCCTCCATCCAAACACTTTGAAAATCAACTCAAGAGATCTGATATTACTTGAAATCTTCTAAATAGAAAGGTATTTAATCCAGGGAATTGGTATTAAAAGAAGTCAAAGGACTGGGAGAACAAGAGTGGAGAATGTGTCCAGAGCTCAGATTGCAGATACCATGTTGAAGGAGCCAATGGGCCAGCACCGCAGAGTCCCTGCCACAAACACATGGCTCCTACCCAATCTCATTTTCCCTAATCTCATGTGAATGTCTCCTTGTTTCAGACCTCAAGGGACCACACAGTGGCAAGGAAGTCTGGCAAATATGTTTGATGGGAGAGGAAGGAGCAGAATCCCTGGAAAATGTAAGTAATGACATGATAACTTTTCATTTTTATGTCATATCATTTATTAACAAAACCAAAAATATCGATTTTATTATGTGATAAAAAATATGCAAGCTATCATAAAAAATGAATAAAACATTTTTAAAAGATTCAATAATTTCAGTTGTCTGAGAAAACAAAATTCTATGTGATAAAATGTTCTTTATCACTAGAAGTGTGTAAGCAGGATATGATAATAGATCTTAACCTAGAAATAATACTTCCATTGGCATTTGGGTCCTATGATTTCAAAGACATCACACACTATCAAATATTCTCAAGACTCATGGATTCTCTCTCCAACCATGGTTGATATATTCTTACAGTCCTGTCTTTAGTAAACCACAGTTAATCCTACTGCAGCATGTTCCTTCAGTGTTACATAAACAAATATATAATATTCAAATAAATTTCTCTACCCATGTCCCAAAACATGCTAGTTTTGTTTTTGTATTTTATAACCTAAAAATTAACACCATAACATATTCAGTTTCTCATAAGGGGACTCTAGAAGTTAAACTTTTCTATTTTCTATCCCATACACCTGTATCCACTCCATTGACAACTCTTGCTGATTAGAACAGCAGACTATATATTAATCCTTTTTTTCTCTTTATATCTATGGCCACTGATCCAGTAAAACCCCATAATTTCTCAAACAGATTATGTGGGAAAAAACTGTTTCAAATAACTTAATTGCTATCTTTATTCATTCTTCTCAATATTTTTTTAAATTTATTTATTTACTTATTTATTTATGAGAGAGAGAGAGAGAGAGGGAGCAAGCATGCATGCAAGAAGCAGGAAGAGCAGAGAGGGAGGGAGAGGGACAAACTGACTCTGTGCTGAGTGCAGAACCTGACACAGGGTTTAATCCCAGTATCCTGAGATCGTGACTATAGCTAAACTATCTGTTGGACCCTTAACCCTTAACCCTTAATGTATATGAGGTACCCCTCATATACATTACTTCAGAAACATTAAATATAGTATTGTCTCCATAAAATCATTCCATTGTTATCAGTAAGCTATAGCTGTGTAACAAAGTGGCACATAAATTAGCATCTTAAAAGAACAAGAAATGGCCCTCAAGAACCTTGTATACTTTTTTAATTTAATTTTTTAAAAATTTATTTGACAGAGCTCACAGGTAGGCAGAAAGGCAGGCGCAGAGAGAGGAAGGAAAACAGGCTCCTTGCTGAGCAGAAAGCCCAATGCGGGGCTCGATCCCAGGACCCTGGGATCATGACCTGAGCCAAAAGCAGAGGCTTTAACCCACTGAGCCACCCAGGCGCCCCAAGAACCTTGTATACTTTAATACTCTCTTGCTCTTCTGCTTTTTTCATGGCAATGTGTGTCTGAATTAGTTGTCTGATAATAAGACATATGGATTATAGCCAATACCAAGCAATAGTTCCACATGAGGCTCTGAGCATCTTAGCTGATAGTGTTTAGTCAAGACTGACAAAGCCATTAGCCAAACCAATGCTGTGTGTGTAAGGTGTGTAAGTGAGATTTCTGCATTAAGCATGGGTTAGCAAACATAAGAAATAATGAATTCTTATTTTCTTAAGTGGTATATTATGTGCTGGTTTGTTACACAGCTATAGCTTACTGAAATGACTCCTTGATACCCAGAGCAGTGAAATCATATCAAAAAGTGTACAGATATAGGAAGAGTAAATAATTGAGGCCATTTTTTTTTTCCAATTTGCTAAGTACACCTTCCCAGATCACTCAAGATCAAATCCAAAATCTTATATGGCCCACTAGGCCCTCTGTTTTCTGGTTTCTAGCTCTTCAGCTTTATCTCATCTAATTCATCTAACAAACATTATGATCCTTCCAATCTAGTCTTTCATTTTCTCAAATAATCAACATCTTCCCAACTCAGGAATTTTATTGTGTCATGCCTTCTCTTGGAGTGATTTTTCTTTGTTTTACATGACTAGAAATACATTTGCTCTTGGATACATCTTAATTATTTTATTCACATAAAAGTCTTCTCTGGCCTGATGAACATAAATACCAAACACACATTCATACACACACATGTGCAATACACAGATATTCTTCCTTGAGGAAACTTTTTCTTTTATAGCATTTATCACAATATATAATATTTTAATTAAATGCATTTGGTGCATTTTTCCTGTACTAAATAAGAAGTCACAATGAGGACATTGACCATTTCTTCCTCTCCTTTTTCTCCTCCCTTCTCATGTTTTTCCTTATTTTCTCCTCTTGTTTTTTTCTTTCCTTTTCTTCCACTTTCTTCTTAATCTAACTGTATTCTCAGATTCAAGAAAGAGTGTCTTTCATATTGCTAATGCTGAATGAACACTGGTTGCATTAATAAGTAAATGGTAAAGTCATTAATGGTAGGTGGGAGGGTCTATACAAACTTATAAACTTAATGGGTGCCTGGGTGGCTCAGTGGGTTAACGACTCTGTGTTTGGCTCAGGTCATGATCCCAGGGTCCTGGGATCAAGCCCTGCATCAGGCTCTCTGCTCAGTAGGGAGCCCGCTTCCTCCTCTCTCTCTTTGCCTACCTCTCTGCCTACTTGTGATCTCTGTCTGTTAAATTAAAAAAAAAAAATAAAAAATTTTAAAAAAATTAATTAAAAAAAAACAAAAACTTAAATTTCACAGTTATAATTTTATTTTATTTTATTTTCAATGTTATAATTTTAAATAAAATTCTTAGAAACTAATTCCAATTTTTATATCTCTTCCATTAAGATCAGGGATAATTGTTTCCATGTGTCTGTTAGTAATTTGTTTTTCTTCTTATAAGGTATACTTCTTCATATGCCTAAGAAGATATAAATGTTGAAGTTTCAACTAGTTCCTTTTTGAAAGTAAGTTTTTGTTTTGTTTTGTTTTGTTTTTCTATGACAGTCTTACCATTTTCCTCTTCGTGTTGGCTTATACCTGACACATTTTAATATGCTTTGGTGTAATTTTCCTTGTACACATTTTGTTTAGGAATTTCAGAAATTTTGTATCTTCAAATTGATATTTTTATTCAGTTTTTAAGAACCTGTCTTAATCTGTTTGAGTATTCTTACCTTCTTTTTCTGGGTAAACAATTGCATATTTATTCACCATTGTTGCTGAATCTTCCACATTTCTTTTGACCTTTGGGATATTTCCATCATTATTATCATTTTTGTTCTTCAGTTATATATTTTTATTTACCTGTATTCCTGTTCACTAATCCTATATTTTTCAGCATGCAATTTGTTCTTTAAAAAAATCATCAAAAAATTCCTTAAATTTAGATATGAGTTTTTAGAGTTCTAGAAGGAACATTGCTTCATACTTGGTGATTGTATTCCTACTCAAAATCCTCATATTTTAATATATTTTCTCCATGTTTTTTCTATATTCATTTGAACAATATAATGAAAATCTTTTGCTATCCCTCATAGTAATTTCTTATCTGAGTCACATATGGAATGGTTTTCATTTTCTGTGCTTTTTTTTGTTGTTTTGTTTTGCACATATCTTAACATACATAGTACATTGTTTTTATTTATTTATTTATTTATTTATTTATTTATTTTAAAGATTTTATTTATTTATTTGACAGACACAGATCACAAGTAGGCAGAGAGGCAGGCAGAGAGAGAGGAAGGGAAGCAGACTCTCTGCTGAGCAGAGAGCCAGATGCAGGGCTTTATCTCAGGACCCTGGGACCATGACCTGAGCCAAAGGCAGAGGTTTTAACCCACTGAGCTACCCAGGCACCCCTAAAGAGCACTTGTCTTTTAAAATAGATACCACAACAATATAATATCCCAAATATGAGATGAAAAACTTAGTAGAGCTTAGAAGCCCCCTTTGGATTACTACGTTTGTATCTTTAGGGTAAATACCCAGTAGTGCAATTGCTGGGTCATAGGGCAGTTCTATTTTCAACATTTTGAGGAACCTCCATGCTGTTTTCCAGAATGGCTGCACCAGCTTGCATTCCCACCAACAGTGTAGGAGGGTTCCCCTTTCTCCGCATCCTCGCCAGCATCTGTCATTTCCTGACTTGTTGATTTTAGCCATTCTGACTGCTGTGAGGTGATATCGCATTGGGGTTTTGATTTGTATTTCCCTGATGCCAAGTGATATGGAGCACTTTTTCATGTGTCTGTTGGCCATCTGGATGTCTTCTTTGCAGAAATGTCTGTTCATGTCCTCTGCCCATTTCTTGATTGGATTATTTGTTCTTTGGGTGTTGAGTTTGCTAAGTTCTTTATAGATTCTGGACACTAGTCCTTTATCTGATATGTCGTTTGCAACTATCTTCTCCCATTCTGTCAGTTGTCTTTTGATTTTGTTAACTGTTTCCTTTGCTGTGCAAAAGCTTTTGATCTTGATGAAATCCCAATAGTTCATTTTTGCCCTTGCTTCCCTTGCCTTTGGCGTTGTTCCTAGGAAGATGTTGCTGCGGCTGAGGTTGAAGAGGTTGCTGCCTGTGTTCTCCTCAAGGATTTTCATGGATTCCTTTCGCACATTGAGGTCCTTCATCCATTTTGAGTCTATTTTTGTGTGTGGTGTAAGGAAATGGTCCAATTTCATTTTTCTACATGTGGCTGTCCAATTTTCCCAGCACCATTTATTGAAGAGGATGTCTTTTTTCCATTGGACATTCTTTCCTGCTTTGTCGAAGAGGGGTTGACTGTAGAGTTGAGGGTCTATTTCTGGGCTCTCTATTCTGTTCCATCGATCTATGTGTCTGTTTTTGTGCCAGTATCATGCTGTCTTGATGATGACAGCTTTGTAATAGTGCTTGAAGTCCGGAATTGTGATGCCACCAACGTTGGCTTTCTTTTTCAATATCCCTTTGGCTATTCGAGGTCTTTTCTGGTTCCATATAAATTTTAGCATTATTTGTTCCATTTCTTTGAAAAAGATGGATGGTACTTTGATAGGAATTGCATTAAATGTGTAGATTGCTTTAGGTAGCATAGACATTTTCACAATATTTATTCTTCCAATCCAGGAGCATGGAATATTTTTCCATTTCTTTGTGTCTTCCTCAATTTCTTTCATGAGTATTTTATAGTTTTCTGAGTATAGATTCTGTGCCTCTTTGGTTAGGTTTATTCCTAGGTATCTTATGGTTTTGGGTGCAATTGTAAATGGATTGACTCCTTAATTTCTCTCTCTTCTGTCTTGCTTTGGTGTAGAGAAATGCAACTGATTTCTGTGCATTGATTTTATATCCTGACACTTTACTGAATTCCTGAATAAGTTCTAGGAGTTTTGGAGTGGAGTCTTTTGGGTTTTCCACATATAGTACCATATCATCTGCGAAGAGTGATAATTTGAATTCTTCTTTGCCGATTTGGATGTCTTTAATTTCCTTTTGTTGTCTGATTGCTGAGGCTAGGACCTCTAGTACTATGTTGAATAGCAGTGGTGATAATGGACATCCCTGCCATGTTCCTGACCTTAGCGGAAAAGCTTTCAGTTTTTCTCTATTGAGAATGATATTGCGGTGGGTTTTTCATAGATGCCTTTGATGATATTGAGGTATGTGCCCTCTATCCCTACACTTTGAAGAGTTTTGATCAGTAAGGGATGCTGTACTTTGTCAAATGCTTTTTCAGCATCTATTGAGAGTATCATATGGTTCTTGTTCTTTCTTTTATTGATGTGTTGTATCACATTGAATGATTCGCGGATGTTGAACCAATCTTGCAGCCCTGGAATATATCACACTTGGTCGTGGTGAATAATCCTTTTAATGTAATGTTGAATCCTATTGGCTAGTATTTTGTTGAGTATTTTCGCATCTGTGTTTATCAAGGATATTGGGAGTAATTTCGCATCTGTGTTCATCAAGGATATTGGTCTATAGCTCTCTTTTTTGATGGGATCCTTGTCTGGTTTTGGGATCAAGGTGATGCTGGCCTCATAAAATCAGTTTGGAAGTTTTCCTTCCATTTCTATTTTTTGGAACAGTTTCAGGAGAATAGGAATTAGTTCTTCTTTAAATGTTTGGTAGAATTCCCCCGGGAAGCCGTCTGGCCCTGGGCTTTTGTTTGTTTGGAGATTTTTAATGTCTGTTTCAATCTCCTTACTGGTTAAGGGTCTGTTCAAGCTTTCTATTTCTTCCTGGTTCAGTTGTGGTAGTTTATATGTTTCTAGGAATGCATCCATTTCTTCCAGATTGTCAAATTTATTGGCGTAGATTTGCTCATAGTATGATCTTATAATAGTTTGTATTTCTTTGGTGTTAGTTGTGATCTCTCCTCTTTCCTTTATGATTTTATTTATTTGGGTCCTTTCTCTTTTCTTTTTGATAAGTCGGGCCAGGGGTTTATCAATTTTATTAATTCTTTCAAAGAACCAGCTCCTAGTTTCGTTGATTTGTTCTATTGTTTTTTTGGTTTCTATTTCATTGATTTCTGCTCTGATCTTTATGATTTCTCTTCTCCTGTTGGACTTAGGGTTTCTTTCTTGTTCTTTCTCCAGCTCCTTTAGGTGTAGGGTTAGGTTGTGTAACTGAGACCTTTCTTATTTCTTGAGAAAGGCTTGTACCACTATATATTTTCCTCTCAGGACAGCCTTTGTTGTGTCCCACAGATTTTGAACCGTTGTATTTTCATTATCATTTGTTTCCATGATTTTTTTCAATTCTTCTTTAATTTCCCGGTTGATCCATTCATTCTTTAGAAGGATGCTGTTTAGTCTCCATGTATTTGGGTTCTTTCCAAACTTCCTTTTGTGGTTGAGTTCTAGCTTTAGAGCATTGTGGTCTGAAAATATGCAGGGAATGATCCCAATTTTTTGATGCCGGTTGAGTCCTGATTTAGGACCGAGGATGTGATCTATTCTGGAGAATATTCCATGTGCACTAGAGAAGAATGTGTATCCTGTTGCTTTGGGATGAAATGTTCTGAATATATCTGTGATGTCCATCTGGTCCAGTTTGTCGTTTAAGGCCTTTATTTCCTTGCTGATCTTTTGCTTGGATGATCTGTCCATTTCAGTGAGGGGAGTGTTAAAGTCCCCTACTATTATTGTATTATTGTTGATGTGTTTCTTTGATTTTGTTATTTATTGGTTTATATAGTTGGCTGCTCCCACGTTGGGGGCATAGATATTTAAAATTGTTAAATCTTCTTGTTGGAAAGACCCTTTGAGTATGATATAGTGTCCTTCCTCATCTCTTATTATAGTCTTTGGCTTAAAATCTAATTGATCTGATATAAGGATTGCCACTCCTGCTTTTTCTGATGTCCATTAGCATGGTAAATTCTTTTCCACCCCCTCACTTTAAATCTGGAGGTGTCTTCGGGCTTAAAATGAGTTTCTTGGAGGCAACATATAGATGGGTTTTGTTTTTTTATCCATTCTGATACCCTGTGTCCTTTTTTTTTTAATTAATTTTTTATTTTTTATAAACATATATTTTTATCCCCAGGGGTACAGGTCTGTGAATCACCAGGTTTACACACTTCACAGCACTCACCAAAGCACATACCCTCCCCAGTTTCCATAATCCCACTCCTTCTCCCAAACCCCCTCCCCCCAGCAACCCTCAGTTTGTTTTGTGAGATTAAGAGTCACTTATGTTTTGTCTCCCTCCCAATCCCATCTTGTTTCATTTATTCTTCTCCCTGTGTCTTTTGACAGGGGCATTTAGCCCATTAACATTCAGGGTAACTATTGAGAGATATGAATTTAGTGCCATTGTATTGCCTGTAAGGTGACTGTTCCTGTATATGGTCTCTGTTCCTTTCTGATCTACCACTTGTAGGCTCTCTCTTTGCTTAGAGGACCCCTTTCAATATTTCCTGTAGAGCTGATTTGGTGTTTGCAAATTCTTTCAGTTTTTGTTTGTTCTGGAAGCTTTTAATCTCTCATTCTATTTTCAATGATAGCCTAGCTGGATATAGTATTCTTGGCTGCATGTATTTCTCGTTTAGTGCTCTGAAAATATCATGCCAGCTCTTTCTGGCTTGCCAGGTCTCTGTGGATAACTCAGCTGCCAATCTAATATTTTTACCATTGTATGTTACAGACTTCTTTTCCCGGGCTGCTTTCAGGATTTTCTCTTTGTCACTGAGACTTGTACATTTTACTATTAGGTGATGGGGTGTGGGCCTATTCTTATTGATTTTGAGGGGCATTCTCTGAACCTCCTGAATTTTGATGCTCGTTCCCTTTGCCATATTGGGGAAATTCTCCCCAATAATTCCCTCCAGTATACCTTCTGCTCCCCTCTCTCTTTCTTCTTCTTCTGGAATCCCAATTATTCTAATGTTGTTTCATCTTATGGTGCCACTTATCTTTCGAATTCTCCCCTCGTGGTCCAGTAGCTGTTTGTCCCTCTTTTGCTTAGCTTCTTTATTCTCTGTCATTTGGTCTTCTATATCACTAATTCTTTCTTCTGCCTCATTTATCCTAGCAGTGAGAGCCTCCATTTTTTTTTAAAGATTTTATTTATTTATTTAACAGACAGAGATCACAAGTAGGCAGAGAGGCAGGCAGAGAGAGAGAGAGAGAGAGAGAGGGAAGCAGGCTTCCTGCAGAGCAGAGCGCCTGGTGCGGGGCTCGATCCCAGGACCCTGAGATCATGACCCGAGCCGAAGGCAGCAGCCCAAACCACTGAGCCACCCAGGTACCCCTTTTTTTATTGCACCTCATTCATAGCTTTTTTGATTCAACTTGGTTAGATTTTAGTTCTTTTATTTCTCCAGAAAGGGCTTTTATATCTCTCGAGAGGGTTTCTCTAATATCTTCCATGCCTTTTTCGAGCCCGGCTAGAACCTTGAGAATTGTCATTCTGAACTCTAGATCTGACATATTACCAATGTCTGTATTGATTAGGTCCCTAGCCTTCGGTACTGCCTCTTGTTCTTTTTTTGTGGTGAATTTTTCCGTCTTGTCATTTTGTCCAGATAAGAGTATATGAAGGAGCAAGTAAAATACTAAAAGTGTGGCAGCAACCCCAGGAAAATATGCTTTAACCAAATTAGAAGAGATCCCAAATCGTGAGGGGGGGAGAAAGGGGATAAAAAGAGGTTCAAAAAGGAATAAAGAAAAAAGAAAAAAAAGAAAAGAAAATAATTTAAAAAAAAGAAAACAAATATGAAAAATATAATAAAGAAAAAATATATATATTAGATAAACAAGTTAAAAAACGTTAGAAAAGAAAAAGGTAAAAGTTAAAAAAAAATTTAACCAGAAGGCGAGAAAAAAAACAAAAAATGAAAAAGAAAAAAATTAAATTAACTGCAAGACTAAAAAAAATCACAGGGAAAAAGCCATGAGTTCCGTGCTTTGCTTTCTCCTCCTCTCGAATTCTGCTGCTCTCCTTGGTATTGAAACCGCACTCCTTGGTAAGTGAACTTGGTCTGGGCTGGATTTCTTGTTGATCTTCTGGGGGAGGGGCCTGTTGTAGTGATTCTCAAGTTTCTTTGCCCCAGGCGGAATTGCACTGCCCTTATCATGGGCCAGGTTGAGTAATCCACTCGGGTTTCCTTTCAGGAGCTTTTGTTCCCTGAGCGCTTTCCATAGTGTTCTGGAGGACGGGGAATACAAATGGCGGCCTCCTTGTCTCTGGCCCAGAGGAGCCGAGAGCCCAGGGCCCCACTCCTCAGTGCGCCCTCAGAGAACAGTGCCCAGCTACTCCCGTCTGCCTGACCTCCGGCCGTGCTCCGAGCTCACCGAGCCTGCGACCGGTTCAAGGTAACCCCGAGCTGCGAGCTTACTGTCTCTGTAGCCGCTTTTCCCGTAACAATACCCACCAGTTCTGCGACACTCAGACACCCCCGATCCTTCTGTGACCCTGCGGGACCTAAGGCCACGCTGACCCCACATGGGCTTCGCCCCGGTTTAGCCTCTGGAGCGATGTCCCTCAGCGGAACAGACTTTTAAAAGTCCTGATTTTTTGCTCCGTTGCTCCACTGCTTGCTGGGAGCCGGCCCCTCCCCCCGGGGTCTATCTTTCTGTCGCTTTGGATTCACTTCTCCGCCGGTCCTACCTTTCAGAAAGTGGTTGTTTTTCTGTTTCCAGAATTGCTGTTCTTCTTCTCTTCGATCTGCCGATGGATTTTCAGGTGTTTACAATCTTTAGATAAGCTGTCTAGCTGATTTCCGGCTAGCTGAAGTAGTCTCAGCCTGCTACTTCTCCGCCATCTTGGCTCCTCTCTGGGATTTTAAATTTTATAATTTAAATTTTAACTAAGATAATTTGGAATTTAAAGCAGTTGATATGTAATAACATAAAATAGGCAAATATGCCTCATTGAAATCACATGGCATTTTGAATGCTTACTTGCTCTAATATAGTTTTGATTAAAATGTTTACAAATTTTATTTATTCTATGACATTTGATATTAAAAATATAATATTTTTAAGAAATTTGGTCCACTGACAATTGATATAGAAAAAAGATTAAAGATAACTATGAATTATATATTGTTCAGAAAGGTGAATAGATGGATGCCATTACTAGAAATATTACATTAAATTATTTGGTAAATATTATTTACTTTTCCAACAACTTTGTATTTTATTTGACAGTTTTTTTTCATATCTGGAAAGAAAACATAATAGCTAATATTTAATATGACTTAATATGTAATTACATTATAAGTGTAAGATAGTCATTAATAGTTCCATTTTTATTGAGTTATAATTGACATATTACATTGTATGAGTTTAAAATATACAACATATTTATTTGATATATTTATATTCTAATTTGATTACCAATGTAATCCTGTCACATAATTATTATTTCTTATAATGGTGTGAACAATTATAATCTAGTGTCTCATTAAGTTTAATACTTACCATACAGTTTTGTGGTCTATAATCACTGTATTATTTATTAGATCCCCATGACTTATTTATATACTTGTTACAAATATGTACCCTTAAACAACATTTCTCCCATTCTCACACTACACAGGCTCAGGTAACTATAATCCCATTCTGTTTTTTTGTGGTGTTTTTCTTGAGTTTTTTTTTTTTCTTTTTAATTTCACATGTAAGAAATATCATATAGTATTTGTCTGTCTCTGTTCGATTTATCTCACATAGTGCAATGTCCTCAAGGTCCATCCAAATAAATATTAACATTTCCTTTCCTTCCATGCCTACATAGTATTCATGTATATATTTCACATCTTTTTATCCATTTATTCATTGTTGAACAGTTAGGTTGTACCAGTATCTTTTATCGATTATCGTATTGAAACAAATGCTATGCTGTGAGTGAATAATGCTGAAATGAACATGCGAGTGTAGATATCTTTATGAATTAGGGTATTTGTTTACTTCAGATACATACTCAGAAGTAGAATTGATGGATCATCTGGTATTATTTTTTAAATTTTTTTGAGGAACCTCCATACTGCTTTGCATAGTGGTTGAACAAATTTGCAATCCTACCAACAGTGCAGAAGGGCTCCTTCCCTTTTCTCCTTATCTTTATTAACGGTTGCTATCTCTTGTCTTCTTGAAATGGCCATTTTTATAGGTATGGAGTAATATCTCAGTGTGGTTCTGATTGCATTTCCCTAATGATTAATGATGTTGTGTACCCTTTCATGTACTTATTGGGCATATGTATGTCTTGGAAAAAAAGATGTCTATTTAGCTTTTCTAAAGTTCTTTTTTGTGATGATTAAATTACCTATACATACAAGAGAGAAATGATTGCTAAAATATAACTAGGGATATATATATATATATATATATATATATACACACTCATACACACACACACACTAGACAATAATTATGTAACCATTTAGGTTTATGTATTCTTTTGTGGGATGTGTTATTTATAGTTGAAGAGTCATTATTACATAGAACATTTTTCCATATTAAAATACTTCAATTGTAAATTTGAAACAGCTATGACCTCTGATACCATAAAAATGCTGGATAACATGAAACACAATATAAAATGATAAAGTTAACCATTGCAGGGATATAAACAAAATCATGGCTATTTTATCCATTCAAATTACAATACAAAGTCAATATCTTATTTAGGAATCTAGGCTAAGTTATGGGTGCTTGGGTAACTCAGTTGGTTGAGCATCCAACTTTAGTTTTTGGCTCAGATCATGATCTCTGGGTCCTGGGGCAGAGCACCAAGCCCTGCATCATCACATCATCAGGGTCTGTGCTCAAGGAAGTCTGCTTCTCTGCTTTACCTTCTCCCTCTCCCCCTCCTTCACTCCCATTGCCTGGAGCACACAAGTGTTCTCTCTTTCTCTAAGTAAATAAATAAATCTAAAAAAAAAAAAAAAGAAGAAGAAGAAAGAAAGAAAGAAATCTTACCTAAGTTACATAATTCTCAATGAACAAAGCTTTAGTGTTTTTACTTTTCTAAATGAAAATAATGTACACAGTATATGTGACCCTATTAGATAGGCTATTTTATTCATATGCAAATATTCTTATCTTGAATGAGGGAAAAGCTAAAATAATAGTATGATCTTTAATATGGTAAAGCTGCCTATGGTATGAATGGTGGTTCCTTGGATGTGGCACAGTTTCGGCCTGCATAACTGCATGTGGGATTCTTGAGAATAAAGATTTCACATTTTTACTAATTTACAATATAGTGTGCATAATTAATTTATAATTATAATTTTGCAGGTTGCATTAAGAAATGAAACATAGTTTTAACAAAACCATTTTCACTATATGGTCTATCACTTGAAAACCCTTGAATAAGGTAACACAGAGATCCAAGATAATATTAACAGCACATGCAAATAGCAAGAAAATGGTCATCATGATACTTTCATTACAGTATGAAAACTTTTCAAATAGAGTTTAAAGTAAATTATTTTCTAACTACATGTTTCTGGACTTGGGCCTAAAACATTCAACATTATCAGGAAGAGTATTAGAAACAGAATTTGAACCATTCTTTTAATAATGAAACATGGAGGGCGCCTGGGTGGCTCAGTGGTTAAGCCGCTGCCTTTGGCTCAGGTCATGATCTCAGGGTCCTGGGATCGAGTCCCACATCGGGCTCTCTGCTCAGCAGGGAGCCTGCTTCCTCCTCTCTCTCTTTCTGCCTGCCTCTCTGCCTACTTGTGATTTCTCTCTGTCAAATAAATAAATAAAATCTTTAAAAAAAAATAATGAAACATGGATCAAGTTTGCACAATGTCATGAGATTTTAAATAATAATTATGTGAAGGGTGTCCGGGTTGCTCAGTTGTTAAGTGTCTGCCTTCAGCTCGAGTCATGATCCCAGGGTCCTGGGATCCAGGCCCATGTCGAGCTCCCTGATAGGTGGAAAGCCTACTTTTCTCCCTCCCACATCCCCCTGCTTGTATTTCCTCTCTTGCTGTCTCTCTCTCTGTCAAAATAAAATCTTAAAATAATAATAATAATAATAGTCATTATTATTATTAAGTGAAACCATTCCCATAAAACATACAAAAAGCATCAAATGTGAAACTATAACTTTATTTATTTTTTTTATTTTTATAAAACTTCTGAATATGAAACAAACTGCAACATTTTTCAGGTATGTATGGCATTAATAGTATTTAATTTATGTTTTATAAACATGACTAAACTAATTGCTGAGTGTTTAGAAATATCTTTAATATTTTCTACTGAATAACACAATTCAGAAACTTCCATAATACTGAGAAAACACATCCTGGCCTTTGTGTTAATGATACATATGATTAAATACCATTTTAACATAAATATATTGTGGTCTCATAATATAATATTAGAGAACTCAGAACATATTGTTCAAGTGTTGTTATATTATTTTAAAACATATTATACAAGTGGTGAATTCCTCTATAGTTAGATGAAAATGGAGATTTCTTATTAAGGCTCACTTTATGATAGTTTCTACTTTTTACATAATTATTGGTCAACAAGAATATTTACATTTTTGTAAGTAGTAAAGGAAAATTACACTGGAGAACGTGTAATTTCACTTTTGTATTATTTATTGGTATAAATATTTTATGAGTGAAAAAAACTGCCTACCGTAATGCAGTTTTGATTTGGGAAACAAAGAAACAAATGGACAAAACAGGAATCTGTGAAATGGGTACAACATGCCAACCATGTAAAATATCTTCCCTGTCTTATTTATAAGTAAGCTAATATAACATGGAAATTTTGAGCCAAATGCATAAAGCATGACACAATAGGCAAATTTTCTGGAAAACAAGCGTCTAAAAGTCTTGGAAAGTAAGCAAGGGGATATTTTATTATTTTTTATTTTTTAAGGGAATATTTTATAAAACCAATCGTAGTTCAACTTATTTGAAAACACTGTAAAAATATTCACCAATAAGCTTATGAATTATTATTTTGCAAAGATAAATATTTATGATTTGTTGACATTTGCTATATTATTAAATCACGGTCAGTAGATGCCTTCTACTTTGCAGGAAGTTAGAAGCAAAGAAGTACATCAACAAGTTTTTTTTTTTTTTTTTTTTTTAACTGAAAGATATTTTATTTATAGGAAAAAAAATTTTTTAAAGAAAACAGAAATACAACCAAACCAGCACCCAGATCGTTAAGATCTATGTAAACCAGTAGGAGACAGACTTCCCCGGAGGCACCCACAGCCATGAAGTCCTGGCTGGGAAGAGACCATGGCTGGTAGGTTCTGGAAGACGTACTGCTTGGAGAAGAAAGGCCGTTTCCCCCCCCCACCACCACCCCACCGCCACCCTCCCCCAGGCCCCACCACTGTGTTCTTGCCTTCGCCTGCTGGCCCAGGCCCACCCCCAAATGAAGCAGAGCGTGTGTGGCCAAAGGCGAGGGAGGGCCGCAGTTCTAGTAGGGGGCCACCAGCCTTCGTTTCCGGATACAGGCCCAAATCCACTCCGGGGAGACCTGCTGGGCCTCAGGGTTCTTGTCCCTGCTACCCAGCACATGTGTGGCTGAGGCCATGTCAAATTCCTGCACCAGGTCCCCATCGAATGCCACAAAGTAGCGTCTGAGACAGCTGAAGTCTGGTGTGGAGGGTGGCAGGTAGAGCCGCACCCCAGTGAAGATGTCCAGCAGCACTTTTGCTGGGCACGCGGCCTCATCAGGAGCCTTCGGCTTCTGCCCCACTTTCACAGTCCGCTGGTGGCCACCCCTGCTGTTGGCGCTACTCGGCCTTCCTCCTGCCTTCTTGGCACTGGTGGAGGGCTGCTTCGGAGAGGCCCTGGAGGACTTGTGAGCCGCTGCAGGCCCCAAGGTACCCTGGTTCTCTCCGCTGCTGCCCCCTTTCGTGGAGCTCCCCTCCTCTCCGGCTGCCACCGTGAAGTCAGCTCTCTCTTTGGACAGCTGGTACAGTTAGTTCCTTGAGTTGGGGGAGGTTAGTGGCAGATTTCCAGTCCTTATCATCACGGATGCGGGTGCAATGTGGGAATCGGATAGTGACCTTAATTGCTCTGTGTTGTAATACAACACGTCAAAGTCACTCTTTATCTACACAGATTATGTTATAGATATCTTCGTAATGATATTACAGAAACACTTTCCTAGTTATAATATATTCATTGAAAATATGAGTATCTATTAAAATTCGAAATACATTCTCTAACTTTTTAAAAATTTACAAAAGAGATCAGAAGTTTTGAATTAATTTCTTGGGAAAACAATGAAGCCGATTATAATTAGTTTTGTAGATTTGTCTGAAATCCAGAAAGATGAAAATCTACGAGCTGAATTTCAGCTGTCTCCAAGAAACAAAACAAAGCAAAATTAGAACCTCTCATGAATGACTGATTCATATAATTGATTATAATATTTTGGAAAGAATTGCTACCAAAGGTCAGTTTTTTAAAGTACCTATTTTTTTTTTAATCTCAGGCAATAATTAAACCATATAATATAATACATAAAGTTAAACCCAGAATTTCAAATTGCTCATTCTGAGATACTACCTTACACCAGTTAGAATGCCCCAAATTAATAAGACAGTAAACAACATGTGTTTACTGAAAGAAAGGATATGAAGAAAGGGGAACCCTCTTACACTGCTGGTGGGAATGCAAGTTGGTGCAGCCACTTTGGAAAAGTGTGTCGAGATTCCTTAAGAAATTAAAAATAGAGCTTCCCTATGACCCTGCAATTGCACTACTGGATATTACCCCAAAGATAAAGTTTCAATGTTTCATACATTTTTTTAAATTATACCCATTTTAATACATAATTTTTATTTTTAATGAGTTGTCAGTGTAACCACAGAACTCCATTTTTAGATGCATCATTTCATTTTTATTTTGTTTCAAAGGAGCATCCATATGAAGAGCTAAGCTAAATACATAGTTCCCAGCCCTATATAATGTAGGAAAACTGTGTTTTCAATATTTCTGAGTATCAAAAGTTGACTATAATTGAAACCATATTGTTAAACAGCAATGTTAGAGGTATACACTTTTACCTGAATTTTAGTTCAATACAACCCAAGGCAGTATAATCAATTAACAATATGATTTACTTAATAGTTGATAGTTAAACATATTAAGTGTAATTTGCTGTTACTTTATCAGGCTAATATTATTTTGAGATTTTACTTACTACAATATGAAATAAAAATTCAATGCAATAGGCTAAACAATAACAAATATACTCTAAATTAGTGCAATGGGCATACTTTAGTAAACTGAAATTATTTATTTCAGTATGTCAATATTAATGATACAGTGGGTTTTTTTTAATTTAATCATATGTTGTTTCATTTCAACCTTTTCAGGAAATTATTTTTACTATGGTTATGATTGTTCTGTTTTGTTTTATTACTGTCTGCATATATCTGTGTTATGAAACATTAATATCTTGGAATTAGAGTTTATATATGTATATATGTAGATGTATATACATATGTGTATATATATGTATTTATTTATATTTATATTTATTTCAGAATATACATAGCAGGGTTTCTGGAAGGAAAAAGGCAAAGCAAATGTTATAATATGGTCTAGCATATCATTCACTAGGTAAAGATATCTACATTAGATTAAAAATTGACAGCATGTTGCAACTGATTTAATCTGGATTAAGCATACACAAAGGTATTTAATTTTTCAAACAAATAATTATACACTAAATACTGTCTTAGCATGTAGCAAGTTGTATCCCATATCTCACTCTAAATTAAACATTGAATTATTATATACCTGTGACAAGATTAACAAAAAGTTCTGCCAAAACGTGGTTTCTTAATGGTAAGATCAAGATAAATGTTAATAAACATTTTGTTTTGGGGTTCATTTTTGGATTTAAGTATTTAAGAAATGTATATCTATACCTATATAATAGTAAGAAGCCTTATAGGCATCTCGAGATAAAAATTATATATAAATAATATTATTTATATCTTTATTTGTATTTATATAGTTAGATTTGGAAGGAGAAAGACTGAAAAAGCAGTCATAAGATATTATGTCATGAAGCTTGAAACCTATTTCAATCTATTAATTGAATAATTTATCATTAAATACTGATATTTAATACCAATTAAATATTAATTATCAATCTATAGCAATCTATTCAATGGCAGTAGGAAATGGAAATAATATAGGTAAGAACAGGATAAAATGAAATAGGAATTGAATATGTAGTTGAGAAAATCTGTAAATCTACAGTGTGGTTTGTTGAAAATGTTAGTGAAATTTGAAATCCCCTGAACTATAATGAAGAAAAATATTAGAATTCTAATTTAAAAATATAAGAAATAATCAAAATTGTCACACAATATTGTATTAAAATTAAAATTTTTGCAAAATTGTCACACAATATTGTATTAAAATTAAAATGTTTGCAAAATAACACTGCACAAGCACCAAAATGTCTAAAATGAATATACATATGTGAGCATTACAATGATGTGTAGCCACTCATAGGCTTACATATTTTTATATATATTTGGGAACTCACATTGTCTAAAGGTAAACTGTTCATAATCTGTGATTTGAGTACTCTTTTCTATAGTGTTAAAATTTAATAACTTTGTCTAAACAAATAACAAGTAAAACGATGTCAAAAGATCACTTTGTTAAAATCATTTTTGTCTGGAAACATAACCTAGAACGTAGAACCAAAACACAAAATAAGAATCACTTAAAATACATTCCAGGGGGCGCCTGGGTGGGTTAAGCCACTGTCTTCAGCTCAGGTCAGGATCTCAGGGTCCTGGAATCAAGCTCTGCGTTGGGCTCTCTGCTCAGCAGGGAACCTGCTTCCCCCTTTATCTCTCTGCCTGCCTCTCTGCCTACTTGTGATCTCTTTCTTTGTCAAATAAATACATAAAATCTTAAAAAAATATATATATTCCAGGAAGCAAATACTGATTCTGTAAGTAAAAGTTGGTTTGGCAACCTAGATACTCAATAAGCAAATGAAGTTTCCACAGTTGATGAAAAACAACACCAATGTCATGTTTGAAGGGTTGGTGGCTTATTAATTTATCTAATAAATGGTGACATTGATATGATTAAGATTTATTATGTTAGTTGAATTAAAAATGTCAGTGATGAATATGGAATTTTAACTGTCAGTACCTGCATAACTAGCCTTATTAAATGGTATATCACTGCAGATGATTTAAATGAGAAACAAATCTCTTGGAGTGTGTCTAGCAGAATTAGTCCTGAAGACTTGGGAGTTCATTAATGTTAAGAAAATTCTTTTCTATTTTAATAAACATATTTTAAGTTATACAACTTAGAACACTGTATTCTAATGCCTTCAAGCAATAAGCAGCAAACCTATTATTTTTCTTTTGCTATTAGAAGATAACATATAAACTTTTCTCTTAATGTCTTCAATAAGTGAATAGAATAATAGAACTATTCCTGAATTAAATGGTGCTACAATTTTATAATAAGAATTATAATTTGTTGTAATAATGATAATCTAGAGTATGAAAACATTGAGACACAACAATTATACCCTAAAGATAAAGTCACATAACTAAATTTTGCATATAGTGGGGTGAAACAGCAAAAGATCTAACATCTGCCCCCTGTTAGTAGTTATTTAACTTCTTGTGTCTCAGTTTTATTTGTATGCCAGTGTATATGTTTCTTTTGAGAATGTAACAAAACATTACATTTTTTATTGTTCTGTACTACAGCTCATACACTATTCTGCTTTTCAAAAGGCATGAGAAAAGGTAAATAGACAAAACACACAAAAGAATAAAAATTTAGGAATCAAGGCATTAGAACACTATTTTGAATATGCAGCCTTTATTACTGGATAGCCATACCAACAATTTATTTTTTCGTAAGATTTTGTTTGTCAGAGAAAGAAAGAGAACCACAAGCAGGGAGAGTGGAAGGCAGAAGGAGAGGGAGAAACAGTCTCTCCGCTGAACAAGGAGCCCCATTGTGGGACTTGATCTAGGACCATGGGATCATGACCTGAGCTGAAGGCAAATGCTTAACATACTGAGCCACCCAGGCATCCCATCTATACCAACAACCTAGAAAGGAAAATCGTATGATGAAATTTGTATAAATGCAAATTCATTATATGGCCAATTATCAAAACAGGATTAGTTTAGTTTTTTAATAAAAATTTAGAAATGAATATTAGCATTATATGGACAAACAAAATCAGTTGACTGCTGGTGTATCTCTTTTTTTTTCTTTTTCTTTTTCTTTTTTTTGCAAGCTTTGTGTGATCTCTGATTTATTCAAAGAACTTACCATATTATTTTTTCCCACAGGCTGTAAAATTTCAAATTCTATTCTGTTTAATTTCTGTTTGAGGAGGCTTTAATCATTATACCTCAAGATGCTATGACAAGAAATAAAATGTTGCATATTGATTATTTCTTCCCTGAATTAAAGACATGCTTATTTAATTCAAGTCTTATGGCCAGGATCTGCAATATACAAACATTTTAGAACATGTTGGGATCAATTTAGACACCTCTCAGCTAGCATATCAATTAAATTTTATTTTACAATCTCTCTCTATCCACACTAAGCATTAATGGAAAAAATTAACTGTTCTTTATCCCATTTAAAAAGTGAAAACTTGTTTTGAAATCAAATCACTTTCCTCCACAGGAGCTCTTTTGCTTTTTCATTTTCACCATAGTGTTTGCTCTTGGAAGCAGCTATTTAGCAGTAAAGGTGCTCTCTCCAGACTCTGCATTGCAGGTACTTAATTGTCCAGCATAGTTACTTATCTGTGAAATATGCTTTTAGTGGGTGTATAGTTTAAATTGCATTTCCTCTCAAATGTAGAAGAATTACCTATAGTCCTAAAATAACTAGGATGTATTTAGCTCCTCCCCCTCCCCCTCTACCTTGGAGCTCATGACCCTGAGATCAAAACCTGACTTGAAATCAAGAGGCAGACACTTAACCAAGTGAGTCACCCTGGTGCACTGTATTTAGCTCCTCAGCAAGAAGTGGAAATATCTCTTGTTAATATTTCACAATTAAAAGATGAACTCCTAAAGCTATTATTCTTAATTATCAGGGCACTGATATGTTTTGCTTTTACCTAGATTATGAGTTTATTTTATTCAAGTTCTAATTTAGTCACTTTGGAAAGTCACATTGGGATTGATTAAAAAAAAATCTAGAATGTGTTCCTATAAAAAGTTATAGGAGGCACAAATCCTACAAGTCAAAACTTTTTACATAAATCATTAACCAAAGCAAATATTCATATAAACACTTTATTGAAAGAAAATGCAAGTCTTATCCTCTCAAGAGAAGCTCAAAAAATATAAAAGAAAAAAAACAGAAAAATCTTTCTTTTTTCTTGAAGTTAAATAATAGTTCACAAAGAAAATAGAAACATTTTAATGTTTTGCATCTGAGGTGTACTTTATCATTAAAAACAATATGTCATCTTTTGAATAATGAAAACATAAAATTATTTATGCTATTGCCTATTTCTTATTTCTACCCATGATTGTTTTACAATTCAATTAAATCAGATATTTTTTTATGTCTAATAAGACACCTATTACCATGTGGCACCTTTAGCATGACTGTCAAAATATATTGTTCATAAATTTAACATAATATGGAAATACTGTTCACTATGCTAGGAAAAAAATTATTCAAGATCTCAAACTTTTCAACAATAGAATGTTAATGTTAGCATCCAGGTTCTGAATCATTAAAATTTATCTTGAATCATTTACATGAAATATGCACATAAGGCACTCATCTCATAATTTGACAATAAATTGGTTGCTTTCCAATATATGACAAAAGCATGACTGAGATAATTACTATTTGAAAGAGACAGTCTAAAGGGCTTGTTAATTATATATTCTTTCAGATCACTGGTTCTCAAGTGTTGGCATGCATAAAAATCATCTGTTAATATTCAAATTTCCTTTCCTGTAATTTAAAGGATGTCGATTAGAAGGGTAACGCTTATACTCCTTTCTCTTTACTTTTCCTGTGTTCAGTCTCTCTCCATTAGTCTTCACCCTCAAGCCTCTCCCCTCATCCAACTACTTTAATTTGATGGAGTCTCAGAACCCCATGGGCCTATGTCATTAATGGTTGTATTTGCCGTTTCTTATTTACAAACAAGATTTCTCTCTTCTTTTTTTCACTTGTGCCAAGATCAGAAAATTTATTTTATTTCTTACTTACTTCTTATTCCAAGGTCCATGTGTCAGTAAGTTAGATCTAGCCATGTTTAGAATGTTAAGAAACATTTATGTTTTGCATGTATTCATTAGCAAGACAGAAGGAAAGCTATTTATTCATGTATGATGAATTTGTCCCAGAAGTAGGGTTTGAGCTTGTTTTCTAAGTACTAAAGAGAGTCATGAAATACAAAAGTGAAATAAATAATATTAAGAATGGATAGAGTATTGGTTAGAAAGATCTCAAAGCATACTTGAAGGTCCAGGTGACAGTGGAAATTAACACTTATATAGCACAACCAGTCTTGAGGCTATGGGATATATAGTGGAAGTCTTGGTAGTACTAAGCAGCTTGGGGAAAAGTAATGATAAATGGGCATTGTAGAAGCTACTGGGGAAAGAGGAAATTGAGTAATGGCAACATGGCAGATGGTTGTTACTAAAGTAGAAAATAATTTTTAACAATGAGGTTCTTCAAGGACAAGAAAGAAGATTAAGCTGTTATGTTACAAATATTGCTGTTTCTCTAATACCATCAGCTATGTTTATTTGGATATAAAAACTTATGCTAGAACCAAAAGTTGTAAGACATTCTATGGGTTTTGCACACACACAAATATACACAGAAATAAAATAATAAGTGTGCTTTGATACCAATTTTCCCATAGAGAAATGTTCTTGAAGTTGATCTTTTTAACAATCTGTAAATTCTAATTGAGTTTTGGCTATAGTATTGAGTTTAGTGTTCAAAAATTTGTCATATCCTAAGTTGAAAAAATATCCCTAAAATCACAAATTCTTGTTTATGCTCTGAACAAGCAAGCAAATCTATGGTACTTTTCCCAGTATTCAAATGTTTGTATTTTGGATTCAAAGGCCTTGAAGCAATTGGTATTTCCCAATACTGTGCTTAATTACCCATGAAGAAATTATTCTTTACAATCTTATTGACTCTGAATTCCTGACTTCAAGATTTTTATGTCTAATTACGACTGCCTCCATTTAAGAACAAAGCAAAGTTTGTATTAGATTAGAGGCTAACAGTGCCCTCTGAACATTTGGGGTATTCAGAGTGACCAAAAATGTGTTTTGCATTGACTGGGGTATTCACCTTAACCCACAGAAGGAGATGGGAGAAGCATGGGTTGAATAAAAGTGGTTCTCTGGAGTACCCTCAGTACTGCCATTGTGCACCATTAAAAGGTAATGAAAGTTAATGAAATCTTATACAGGAAGGAGTTTCAAGTAATCAGAACCTTCAGGAATGACTGAATCATGTTATCAAGTAAAGAACTGTAACCAGTTAAGTGTCAGCAGAATGTAAAAGGAAACACAAATTGGTTTTGAATGAGGAAAGCCACATTCACCAAATACAGACTTGCTGTAAAATTTCTTTCTGTAGTTTCTTACTTGCTTTTTTATTTAACGTTAGTGATTCCCTTTCTTTCCCCTGATATTATCACGTGATATGTTAATAGTTGATAACCTTACAATTTAATCCATAGATAATAAGTTTTAAAAAGAGAACTTAAAAAAAAAAAGAAGGAAAGGTTATAATCAAAGATTTTAATCCAGCTGATGCAGGATCTGGTGATTTTTTATTTGCTCTCTTGTGAGAATGAGTTGGGTTCATTATTGACTGTATAGTGGATAAATTCATAAAGCATAGTATTTTTAGGGATTAGGGTAAATTCATAATTCTAAGACCAATATAGTTTTGACAGGGATTGGGATGACTTGTCCTGAATATTTATGATGTGTGTGTGTGTGTGTGTGTGTGTGTGTGTGTGTGTGCTCAGCATCTGGACCCCCTTTTTGTTTACAGAATTGATTCTGCTCTCTCAGAGGAAAGGATGTCTAGCTTCCCACTAATGAAGCTGAAACTACTAGCTATTCATTCTCCAAGCTTCTCCTGCAAGAGGGCAACAACGTGCAACACAGACTCCACTAATTTGATTTTGTTAAAAATAAGCAGAGACCATAGAGTAATCTCTCTGGAGCAGAAATTGTTACAGCAAGATCAGATCCCTTGTGAAGCAAAGGTAGCAATGACAGCTCAGTTTCTCTTGCTTGGCTAAAGCAATAAAGGCTTCTTCATTGGATCAGGAACATGGCTTGATCTGAGGAATTTTCCTATTGCCAGTAACTATTTTTTTTAAGTTCCTGTTTTAGTTTCGGTTAGTTAGTATGCAGTGTTATATTAGTTTCAGGTGTATGGTACACGGATTCAACGATCCTATACAATGCCTGGTGCTCGTTATGACAAATTCACTCCTTAATCCCCATCGCCTATTTTACCCATGTCTCCACCCACCTCCTCTGGTAACTATCAGTTTGTTCTCAGGAAACTTTTTCTTGGTTTGCCTTTCTTTCTCTTTTTTCCCTTTTGCTCTTTTGTTTTGTTTCTTAAATTCCACATATGAGTGAAATCATATTGTCTTTGTCTTTGATTTATTTCACTTAGCGTTATACTCTAGTTCCATCCATGTTGTTGTAAATGGCAAGATTTCATTCTTTCTTTTGAAGATATATAGCTCAAATCTTCTGTAACCATTCACCTATCCATGGACTATGCAAGGCACTACTTCCATAATCCAGATATTATAAATAATACTGTTATAAACACAGGGGTGCATGTATCCTTTTGAATTAGTGTTTTTGCATTCTTTGGGTAAATACCCAGTAGTGAGATTTCTGGATCATAGGGTAGTTCTATTTTTAAATATTTGAGGATCTTCCATACTCTTTTTCACAGTGGCTGCACCAGTTTGCATTTCCACCAACAGTGCATGAGTGTTCCTTTTTCTACACATCCTCCCCAACAGCGGTTATTTCTTGTGTTATTATTCTGACTGGTGTGAGGTAATATCTCATCGTGGTTTTGATTTGCATTTCCCTAATGGCAAGTGATGATGAACATGTTTTCATGTGTCTGTTGGCCATCTGGATATCTTCTTTGGAGAAATGTCTTTTCATGTCTTCTGCCCATGTTCAATTGGATTATTTGTTCTTTTGGTGTTGAGTTGTATAAGTTCTTTATGTATTTTGGATGTTAACCTTTTATCAGATATGTCATTTTCAAGTATCTTCTACCATTATGTAGATTGCCTTTTAGTTTTGTTGATTGTTTCCCTCACAGTACAGAAGCTTTGCATATTGGTATCATTGTAATAATTTATTTTTGCTTTTCTTTCCCTGGCCTCAGGAGACATACTTAGAAGAAATTTGCTGCATTTGATGTCAAAGTGGTTACTGCCTGTGTTCTAAAATTTTTGTAGTTTCAGGTCTCATATTTATGTTTTTAAACTATTTTAAATTTATTTCTTATGTATGGTTAAAGAAAGTGGTCCAGTTCCATTCTTTTGCATGTAACTGTCCAGTTTACCTAACACCATTTATTGAAGAGATTACCATTTTCCCTCCTGAATACCATTTGTTGAAAATTAATTGACAATAGAGCTGTGGGTTTATTTCTAAAATTTCTATTCTGTTCTATTGATCTATGTGTCTATTTTGTACTAGTACCATACTTCTTTTTTTTTCTTTTTCCCTAAGGTTTTGGTTAAATCCCAGCTAGCTAACATACAGTGTAATATCAGTTTCAGGTGTAGAATTTAATTATTCATCACTTACATACAACACCCTGTGCTCATCACAAATGCCCTCCTTAATCCCCATTACCTATTTAACCCATCTTCCCACCCACCTACCGTCCGGTAACCACCAGTATGTTCACTTTAGTTAAGAGTCTATTTCTTGGTTTGGTTTGCCTCTCCTTTTCCCCCACTATGTTCATTTGGTTTGTTTCTTAAATTCCATACACAAGTGAAATCAAATAGTATTTATTTTTCTCTGACTTAGTTAGCATAATACTCTTTAGCTCCATCCACATCATTGCAGATGGCAAGATTTAATTCTTTTTCATGGCAGATGGCAAGATTTTAATTCTATAGACACTTTGTTCATCAGTCAATAGGACATTTGGGCTCTTTCCATAATTTGTTTATAATATAATGTTGTTATAAATATAAGGGTACATGTATCCCTTCAAATCAGTATTTTTGTACCCTTTGGGTAAATGCCTAGTAGTACAATTACTGGTTCATAGGGTAGTTCTATTTTTAACTTTTTGAGGAAACTTCATACTATTTTCCAAAGTACCTGCACCAGTTTGCATTCCCACCAATAGTGTAAGAGGGTTCCCCTTTCTTGCATCCTCCAATACCTGTTTTTTCCTGTGTTGTCAATTTTAGCCATTCCAACTGATGAGAGGTGATACTGTGTGCTTGTTTGTATTTTGAGACCATTTTGACTACTACAACTCTGTAATACAACTTGAAGTCTAGAATTGTGATGCCTACATCTTTGTTTTTCCTTTTCAAGATTGCTTTTTCTATTCAGGGTCTTCTGTCATTCCTTACAAATTTTAGAATTGTTCCAGTTCTGTGAAAAATGCTGCTAGAATTTTCATGGGGACTGTAAAAGTGTAGACTATTTTGGGCAGTATGGACATTTTAACAATAGTTGTTCTTCCAGTCTATGAGCATGAGATATCATTCCATTGTTTGTGTCATCTTCAATTTCTTTCATCACCTGTTTTATACTTTTCAGGGTGCAGGTCTTTCTCCTCCTTGGTTAAATTTATTCTTATGCATTTTATTATTTTTTATTTTACTTTATAATAGGTGAAGGAAAATGCTGTGTGAAGTGAACAAAGATATTCTTTAAAAAAAAAAAAAACAGATTTTCACACTTAATTGACTCCACTGATCTTCCTTATTTTTATTATTTTGGTTTGTTTGCTTGTTTACACCCGTTCCCAACTGGATTTTATGTGTCAGGTCTTACCTCTACTTTATATTTTGTTTCTCTTGAAGAATCCAAAACTCAAATATCTGACTAAAATCTTTTTTCTCAGTTATTCTTCTGTCATGCTCACATTTCAGTTTTAAATGTGCATTGCCTTTAATGACAATTCTTTTATCCTAGATTTTATGTTAATATTCCATCCTCTTCTGGCTTCATTTCTTTCCCTATAATCATCCAATGCCAAGATAAGAAAGTTGAGCAATCTATTAACTTATCTTTTAGAATCTCTTATTAAATTTCTTTTTGTTAAGACCAAGGTGATGCTTTTCCACTTAGAACCACAATCATCAGTTTCCTCTATCCAATCACATACTTTATATCTCAGTGTGGGCCACACAAAAGGTATATTTAAATTAATATATCCGTAATTAAAAGTTTTATTGCACACTTAAACCTGCTGTATCCACATCCTCCTTTCTTATTTATCATGAAAAATGTACCCATCAAGCCTGTAGTGACCAAGTCAGAATCTAGGAGTTGCTATCTTTCTTTTTAATTTATTTTTTAATTTTTTATAAACATATATTTTTATCCCCAGGGATACAGGTCTGTGAATCACCAGGTTTACACACTTCACAGCACTAGGAGTTGTTATTTTAATCATTGTTATCTTACTCCATATAGATTTATTTTCAGAATATATTTCAGATCCAGTCCTTTTTTTGTCTATTTCCATTGTGCCCACACAGTACTGGCACCAACTTTTTACCTACCTTTTTTTTTTAAATAGTCGTCTGGCTGTCATTTCTTTTCTCACTGAATTTTAAACACTATATGCCATAACCAGCCATTATGAAAATGAAAGGCAATCATATAACTGCCTAAAATCTTTCAAAGGCTTCAAGTGGCCTTGTCCCTAATCTTGCATCATCAATATGTATCCCAAATGATGTCTTGCACACATTCATTTCACACTACATACTCTTCTACTCACTTAAGTTCATTTGTAGCATATATTGAGCTTTCACTTTTATTTAACTATTTATTTAAATACTTAGCAAAGGTTTTTTTTTTTTTTTTTTGAGCCACGTGTTTGTTCCAACTCTTTTATTTTTTTCTTAGCAAAGGTTTTTAGCCCTGATTTCATCTTTGTAAATAATAATTCACCACTATTCCTCAAATCACAGTTTAAATCATACCTTGCAATAACAAATTTTTGACAACCCCAAAAAGAACATCAATCTAAAATCTACTTGTTTTGTTTTGATTTTTATATTCAGTACTATTTTCTCTATTTATCATATTCTTCAAAATTCATTAATATTTAATGTGTTTATTTACTTACATGTCTTTACTGTATCACAGGTTCCTGAAGGAATAACATCTGAAGTATTTTCCATTTCACACCTAAATCCTGGGACAGCCTGTGGAATATTATTTACTTCTAAAAAATGTTGGCAATTGAAAGATGAATAAACTGACAAGCACCGCTCTTTACTTCCATATAAATCAATGGAGAGAGTCATCTGAATATTAAGACTTTAAAAATGTTTGCATTATGAATTTAATTAAGCCTTCACAAATTGTTTTATTAATCATTCTGGAATTCCCATTTAAGCATTATAAACATTTGTATCCCTCTAACTAACCAACTTCACCTCTACCCTCCAATATCTCTAAACAAATTAAGATGCTGAAGTGACAATGTAATCTAAGATAATCTGATATATTTACTTAACCTATGTTTTCTGAATCTTAATATATTTCCTTTGTCTTGTATTTTATTTATTTTTATAAACATTATTTCAGAATGAACACTTTTTTTCCTTTCACTATCTTGTCATTCCCTCTGAACTTTTTATTTCCTTAAACCTATCTTAGGCAGACTCCCAAACCCTAAATATAATAAATTCAGTATAGTTACACCTTCACTCATATTTGTAACTTAACATTCATCCTTTCTCAAACATTAAGCACAACTTTAACAGGAAAGTGGCCAAATCTATCCCTACATTTTCTTTACAGTGTGACTTTCTTTCAGGGAATGCATTAGGGAGGCTGCAGAAAAAGAAGAAATTAATATTTATTTCCTGGGTCCTCTAATGGTTTCCTGGGTAAGATGAATTGTCATTGTCATTTGTAAAGTCCGGTTTCAAAGTATTGACATATTACAATGGTGTGGAACAAAAGGGAGATTTTAAAGACTGAAAATTGAAAATTTATCTCAGTTGGAAGTCTGTCAACACTCCCTGGTTTATTCTTCGCTGCAGTAGTATCTCCCATGTGGCTTTTCTTGAGGGCAACTTCTCGAAGTGGAAGAGGTCTCTTGCCCATCCGCCTTCCATGTAGTATATTTGACATATAGGAAAACCAAGGGCTTTTATTTTTCCAATTCTTGTTTTCTTCAAAGAGAGTGAGGGAAGAGAAAATTTCACACAGAAGCAGATGCCACCTGGAGAGAAGACATGCCCAATTCACCTTCTTGCAGTGGCTTCTGACAGCTCTAATTGAGACTTTTAGAGTCTTCCCACATAACATGGTAAATAAAGAAATGTCTTGGCCTTCTATAACAAAAGTGAAAAACAACAAAACAACACCAACAACAACAACTTCTAAGTAGGCAGAAAAATAATGATTTCAATAATCCCTCTGAGTGTGTCTTGGAGGAGGGAGTACACCGATGATAATAGTTGTAGCTTGGGTGCCTTCTGAATAAATTCTGATGATTTGTCTATTTTTAAAAGTTTTCAGTTCTCTTTAGAAATAAATAGTACTTTATAGATCTTTGGTTTTCTCCTTAATGCTGGTCAGAGTTGTAAAAAAAAAAAAAAAAACCAAGTCATTACATTTATAAGCTTGAAAGTAGCTTTTCCTTCACTGAAATTGAACTGGATTCCTATTTTTTCTTAGTTTTTTGAGCATTGTCTATGTATTATATTTTTTAAATGATAGCTTTGATATATAATATGTTTCACCTAGAAATCACCCATTTAAGTTGCACAATTCAGTGAGTTTTAGTGTATTTACAGATGTATATAACCATATTCCAATTAATTTTAGAACATACTCATATCCCCAAAGGAAAACTAACTTTAACCATTTTAGGAGCTAGAGACTGTTGTCAAAAGCAGCACTTCCACTATATATGTGACTTCAAAATTTTCCACAACCTTGGCAACACTTGTTACTATCTTTCTTCCTAGTGGCAAGAAATGGTGTCTGATTATGCTTTTTTTCTTTTTTTTTCACAGTCCTTTTCCTATAATCAGCCTCCCAGTATAAGACATTCTGTAGTAATCACTATGCTTTTGATTTGCATCCCCCTGATTACTGGTAATGTTGACTATCTTTTCATGTACTTATTGCTGCATTGCAGAAATATCCAAAAAGATCATATGGCCATTTCTTATTTATTTATTTATTTTAAACTATTTTATTTATTTATTTGACAGAGAGAGATCACAAGTAGGCAGAGAGGCAGGCAGAGTGAGAGGGAGGAAGCAGTCTCCCTGCCAAGCAGAGAGCCCGATGCGGGACTCGATCCCAGGACCCTGAGACCTTGACCTGAGCTGAAGGCAGAGGCTTAACCCACTGAGCCACCCAGGTGCCCCATATGCCCATTTTTTAAAAAAATTGTATTTGTCCTATTATGGCTTTAGTGTCATAGGTCTTTACATACATATATTTCTTTTATTTTTTAAGTTTTTATTTGTTTATTTGACAGAATGATAGAGCCAGAGAGCACAAGCAGAGGGAGTGGCAGAGGCACAGGGAGCAGCAGGCTCCCCACTTCAAGGAGGTCCACTGCAGCTCCTGGGATCATGATCTGAGCCAAAGGCAGATGCTTAACCATGTGAGCCACCCAGCCACCCCTACATATATGTATTTCTAAGGGACTCAAGTCCTTTGTTATAGACTCGAGTTCCTTATCACATATATAATTTGCAAATATGTCTTCCCATTCTGTCGACTGTCCTCTCACTTTCTTGTTGGTATCTTCTAAAGCACAGAATTTTTAATTTTGATGAATTCCCCTGTATGTATGTGTATGTGTTCCTTTTGTCACTTGTGTCTTTGGTGTCATCTCTAAGAAGACTTTCCTGAACCTCTGGTTACAAAGGTACACTCATACATTTTTATCTAAGAGTTTTGTAGTTTTAACTCTTACATTTAGATCTATAATCCATTTTTAGCTAATTTTTTGTTGTTCAGTTATTCCAGTGCCATTTATTGAAGAGACTGTTCTTTCCCCCTTTGAATTGTTTTGGCACTCTTATAAAAAATCAATTAATCATAAATGTGATTGTTTATTTCTGGACTATTAATTGGAATATAATTGTAATATTAATATATTACATTGATGGATATTCCTCCCATTATAACAAGCTTATATTGTTTTAGTTACTGTAATGTTGTAAGTTTTGGAATTTGAAGTGTGAATCTTTTCAATTTGGTCTTTTCCAAGATTGCTTTGCCTATCTTAGTTCTCTTAAAATCTCACATAAATATTAGCATCTACTCTTTAATATCTGCAAAAAATAAATAGCCAACTGGTATTTTCATTGTAATTACATAAATCCATAGATTAATTTGAGATTAATTCTATCTTAATCACAAAAAAATTTGCCATCTGTGAACATGGGATATCTTTACATTTATGTAAGCTCTCTTTAATATTCTTTAAACAATATTTTCTAGTTGTCAGAGTCCAATCTTTGAACATATTTTATTAATTTGTATCACTTTGTAATTTTAGAGGTATTTTATTCTTAATGCTATTGTAAATAATTTTTAAAATTTTATTTTTGGATTATATATTGCTAGTACAGAGAAAACATCTGAATTTGTATTTTGATCCTGTATTCGAAAACTTTGTTGAGTTTGTTTACTAGTTTGACTAGTTTTCTATGTGGATTCCATAGGACTTTCTACATTCAAGATCATATAATCTACAAAAAGAGATAGTCTTACTTCTTTTCTAATTTGATGCCTGCTCTTTCTTTCTCTCTCTTTTTCTTTTTTTCTTCTTTCTTCTTTCTTTCTTTTTCCCTTTTATTTCTTATTCTTGCCTAGTAGTCCTATCTAAAACCCCCAGGACATTGTTGATTAGAAGTGATGAGAAAATATATCATTGATCTCTTCCTAACTGAAGGGGAAAACATTGAGTCTTCCACCATTAAGTATGATAGTAATTGCGAAGTTTTCATACCTATTCTTTATCAGATTGAAAAAGCTCCCTTCAAATCTTAGTTTGTTTTTATCATAAATGAGTATTGGATTTTGTCAAATACATCTTCAACATTTGCTGGAATAAATTTTTAAAACTGTGTAATTGATGGGAAAATGAAAGAGTCATCCCACAACCAACAGGCAATTGCATTAAATCTGAAATGAGACATTGGCCTAGTGCAAGAAAGGAAGGGACTTTTATAGAGAGTTATGTCTACCCAAGATTAAATTTCTCCATTCAAAAAATGGTTCACTTCTGCATTGTAAGCCTATATTTCTTCAATAATTAGTTCAAATGATAGTATGTGACATTCATGTGAATATGATTTGACAGCTTAACACTTTATGTCTTCAGGTATGTGAATCAAATATTTTCTTGGCAAAAGAAAATGACTCTATTAAATTATTTACTATCTTCTGCGATTTTAATAACAAATGCTAAAATCAATCAGAAATGGTCACAATAGAGTATGTATTAAACATTTTCTTTTACAAAATTTTTTGTCTATTTTTCTATCACACATTTGTTTGCAAATAGACACACACACACACACACACACCAGATATCATCACATATTATTTTTATGTATTTTGCTCCTCCTTATCACATTATAGAGGTTAATACTTGTTAGGAAAGATGAAATTTCAGTTATTTCGTTGGACTACCCTGAGGGCAATTATTTTCCTGACTCTTTTATGAAATATTCTAAGCAAAACAATTTTCTTTCTACAGGGATTTTCTGTGTTCATCAAAATTTTAATTTATTCTCTAGAAAGCTACCTTGTAGTGTAGGTCTTTCAATTTCTTAAGAGTAAATAAAGCAGATTATTTGTTCTTTACCATTTGACAAAATCATAGGAGAATAATGGTAACATTAAGTGACATGAACTTGATGTCTTCTGTGGATACTGGAAATCAGTCTTTCATTTTATAGTTAAATGTAATAAACACCTATTATTAGCATATGTTAAAATATTTAAGAATTCTTATAATGGTTATACCATTAAAGGCTGACATATATTTAATTATTTCAATAAATAAGAAACTAAATTTATAATGGAACTATCTCTGTCAATTTATATTTTATTTTAAATTTAGGAGTACAAACACAAAAGCCCATAAATATACAGGCTCCCTTTTTACTTCCTCTGCTTCTGAACTGTCACTCAAATAATTTTAAGTTACCACATGTACATAAACATACATATGTGCATTGCATTATACACTTACATGTATGTATAAATATCCATGTATCTATATCTGTGGAGTGGGATGTGTGAATTAAGAGCAAGCTCATTTAATACACAAACTACTAACTCTGAAACTACTAACTCTCAACATTTCTTGTTGAGATGCACTTCAGATATTTTTTCCACTTTACATTTAAATTTAGAATACTACATTATTTGTTGAATGTTTTAAAAAGTAAGTAAGATAATATAAGTGATTTATTTTATAGTTTTCCAACTTAGTCAATAAAGAAATATTTGATTACAACAGTTTTTCATTTAATCAGACTCCCCCCACTCCCCTGGAGAAAGTTGAAAATTAAAGGCTGAAATAAGTTA
Source organism: Mustela nigripes (assembly GCF_022355385.1). NCBI lineage: Eukaryota > Metazoa > Chordata > Mammalia > Carnivora > Mustelidae > Mustela > Mustela nigripes. The sequence goes on from NC_081557.1 coordinate 177,876,727, forward strand.
AAGTACCTTTTCATTCTTCCACTGATAGAATAAACAAAATCCATTATTCTGACAGAGATGCATTAAAAAGAACAAAATAATATATTTTTCTTGATTAAAAGAACAAAGGTTTTTTTTTTTTTTTCTTTTCAAAGATTTTATTTATTTATTTGACAGACAGAGATCACAAGCAGGCAGAGAGAGAGGAGGAAGCAGGCTCCCTGCTGAGCAGAGAGCCCAATGCGGGGCTGGATCCCAGGACTCTGAGATCATGACCCCAGCCGAAGGCAGTGGCTTAACCCACTAGGCCACCCAGGTGCCCCGAACAAATTTTTTTTTTAAAGATTTTATTTATTCATCTGACAGATCACAAGTAGGCAGAGAGTCAGGCAGAGAGAGAGGGAGAAGCAGGCTCTCTGCCTAGCAGGGATGCTGAGGCAGATGCGGGGCTCAATTCCAGGGCCCCGACACCATGACCCCAGCCGAAGCAGCGGCTCAATCCACTGAGCCCCCAGGCGCCCCCCAAATTTTATATAATACTAAAAAGATAATTTTGTTTTTCTATAACATCTTTTTATCGGTTATGTCTTTGAATAAAGAAATATCACATCATATTATATTCATGGGGATATATTGTCATGCTTAATTGGTCTAGAAAATGTATAGGTACAGATAAACACTTTCATAGAAGTGTTTCAGAAATTTTGTAAGATCTTTAAAGTAAATTGTTCCTATTCAATATTCCAGTAATGCCTTTCTTCAAATGAATAGATCTTGGGTTGAATAAAAAATTCCCATATAACAGTGCTTTAAAAGAAAAAAAAAATCATTATCAACAAACTGTCTAGAATCTATTCATTAAAATTGGACCAGAAATCAGATTTTTGTCTGTTCTACATTGTTCTGAAGTCAAAATGTCTGACTTTGTTGAGATATCAGTATCAGCACACACATACATACATATACATACATGTATACATAAATATAATATGCATATATAAAATATATGTAAATAATTATATATTTTATCCAAAGGAAAAAGAATGAACTAAAGGAAGTTTTAATTTAGCCATTATACTAAAAGGAATCATGTCTGAGTTTTTGAAAAATAGATTCAGGAAATACTTTGGAAAATAGTTTCTGCATTTACATCTTGATTTTTTTCCCTTTGTGTTAATAATTTTATTTATTTTATTAGTAGAATCAGCAAAAGTTTTATTATTTATAATATGGTAAAGCTTAATCTTCCAGTGCATTATATAAAAGGATAAGTACAACAAAATTTTGAACAAAGTACCAGTAGAAACATGTATCAGTTCTTCTGTTGTTTCATGTTGGAACATGCAGACAATTAAAATATAGGTAAAAGATATATGTTGGTAGGGTCACATTAGATTTAGTAAAGGACAAAAACTAGTTTAATACTTTAGAAATACCCAGATATTTAAATTTAATTTGAGGAATTAAATGAAATAGAAGCATTGAGTCATGAAGATAATGAAGAGGGAGGTGTGATTCAGTTTTCTGAATGATTACATAAACTCTTTTTCACAACATTAATTCACAGTCTGAGAGTGATTAGAATAAAGAAAATAAAACTGAATAGTCTGAAAAATATTCAGTAAAATATTTTAATTTTCTCCTATATAAATGTTACTGTTCTTGTTCCTTTGAGTTATTTTCATAGTCTGATAAAGTTAAACCCACACACACACACACACACACACAGATTTTGCAAGAACTTGAAAATAGGCCAAGCAAATATAAACTCTTTTGCCCCTGGTATCTTCAACAGAATTAGGTATTAACAAATGAACTTAATAATCTGCATAGTCAGAAGTATTAGGATGTATGGGAGAATCATTTAATGAACATTTCTTCTATGTATTTAGCTTGCAGATACAGCATTCTTAGTCTTCTAAATTATATACCACGTTTTATTAGAGTTAACTTGAAAAATTCTTTCTCATTGCTTTTAAATAGAAAATCTATGGTTTCAATCAAGAAAAAGAGCTACATTTTAAAAGTAGACTAGAAGTTATGGCTGATGGGTGAGGCTTTGATCCATGGAAGATCCAATGGTCACTATCGGCAGACCTTTCCATAAACAAGGTAAGGAGAGTAAGAAACTAAAGATGAAAGATATTGTCTCGGAAAGTGATCCATAATTGGATTTTCTAGTGAACAATGTGAGCCCTTCCTTGGAGTCAAACTAATTATTTGCTTACATTTGTGTATATTCCTAAATACATAATGTCATTTTGGTAGGTTAGTGTTTGTTAAATTTAAAAACATTAATGTTAAATATTTTGTTCCGTATTTATATAATTAATGGTCAGAGGATGACCAGTGGACAATTTAACAGACTCCTTAATCACATAAGTATTCATTGGGAGCTACTTTTATTGTCTTAAGCAAAACTGAGAAGACTTTATCACCAATAGATTGATAGGAAAGAAAATGGAAGATTTATTGAGATCTTATCTAAAATGCATACATCATTGTATAATCCCAAAGTTTTGATGCAGAGTTGTGCATCATGATTATGGCTGTATCTGAAATTTGAAATCACTTTTCTTTTCTTTTTTTTTTTTTTTTAAAGATTTTATTTATTTATTTGACAGAGAGAGATCACAAGCAGGCAGAGAGGCAGGCAGAGAGAGAGGAAGGGAAGCAGGCCCCCTGCTGAGCAGAGAGCCTGATGTGGGACTCGACCCCAGGACCCTGAGATCATGACCTGAGCTGAAGGTAGTGGCTTAACCCACTGAGCCACCCAGGCACCCTGAAATCACTTTTCATTGCAAAATTATGTAGGTCTTCCTTTGTTTCAGTTAAATTGCCTGTGAATTACTTGTCTTTCAACCCTGAATATGCAAATAAATACTGATCTGTTTTAGCTGGCATTCTGAATGTATAACACATAGTTTTGACTAAATAATACATTCTTTATAACATAAAGAAAAGTAAGCACAGTTGTAGATTATTTGTCTCTGCTGTATTATTAGATAATAATTGAATTGATAAGTTCTATGTGTGATCTCTCAGGACTGACCTTAAGCAATTACAAAGGGTTTGCCTGACAGGCCTCAGAAAGGAAAGCTGTATTCATCACACCAAACAGTGCACAGGCAATGCATTGCAGTCTCCGAAAGGAGTTGCAGTCAAGGCCTCAGGTCCCCTTTCTGGCCATACTCTCGTGCATTGCTGCATTCATAGCACACGTGCCTCTACTTAGAGGCCTCTCTCAGGGACCTTCTCCTGAGGGCCTAAGCTGAATCTCCTTAGAAGCTTTTAATATTATGGTATAATTGTACTATAATGGACACATAACATTATATTAGTGTCAGGTATACAAAATAATGGTTTGATATTTGTACACATTGCAAAATGATCACCACAATAAGTCTAGCTAGCATCCATTACCTTACATACTCACAAATATTTTTTAACTTGTGTCAAGAACTTTGAACTCTGATCTCTTAGTAGATTCCAAATATTATTATTAACTATATATTATTAACTATAGCTGGATTGCTAATAGGTATATGAAAAGATGCAGAACATCACTAATGATTAAGGAAATGCCAAAAAAAATGAGATAAATGAGATTCACTTCATACTCATTATAATAGATATTATTAGAGGAGGAAGAAACTAGAAGATGCTTTTCTTCATTCTAACTCTGTACTCATCACTTCTCCACTCATGATTCTTTCCCTTCACTCTCCCCTGAACCAATCAGTCCATAAAGTGGCAGGAGTCTTTTGTTCAGGATTCCTTCAGCCTTGAGACCATGCCTCCCACCCCAATTGTTCTGCTATATTTGGCCCTCACTTGTCACAGTTTCATTGGGAAAAATGGAATATAGGGAAAGTTCTCTTGCTATAAGTGATTTCAGCTTTGACTTTTATTTTTTTATTTTGGCTTATTGTCTTATTCTCCACTCTGCCACCTGTCAGATCGGCTCTCTCCAGTTTAGATGTTTATTCTCTCTCCCTTTTACATTGCGAAGAACAGCTAATTTGATATATGGAATGCAAAATCTCTCAGGCTTTTTCATACAGCCAAAACTAGTGTCTTCTACAACCCCAGTCTTCCACATGTAAATTAGGTCAGATTTATCAATTCACTGAATCAATTGTTCCAGGCCTAGGTTGTGTATATTAAAATGATTGTGAAAATTGAACTGATTTCAAGAATTAATCACAACACCCTGGAGAAAACTGAATATACTTTCTACAGTAAGAATTCCAAGTAGCAGATAGCTGCATGACATCAACCAGGATGGTCTCTCTATGAGTCAGTTAATCAGCAGAACAAAGATCTGGAAATAATACTGCACAAAACTGTTTGAAATTTAAAGTGTACAGTATGTACAATGTGATTATGTAATTATCACATTGTCTGGTATGTGGTTGCTGCTTATTAAATTTAGCTATTTTCATTAAAATAATCAATTATCCTGGAATCAGATTCAAATCTCATTCTTTGCTTTCTTCTTGCTTTTATAAATCTGAGTAGGTTCTTTATGTCTCAATAATATAGAATTCATTATAATTTTTTACTTTTCTCTGTATTCATTCATCTAACTGCAAACTCATTAAGTTTTGAACTCTTGTTGTAAACCAAATGTTCAATAAGGCATGGTGCATACAAAAATACACTCATTTTTGTGGTAGACAAACACAAGCACATCACTAAAATGTAATATTTTAATTCAGTGATGGATACATGCATGGATGCACCTGATCTAACACTGTTTGGGCATTGGTCACATGCATTACATTGTACATACTCTGGGAAATGTAGCTAATAGATGGCAGCAACCACCAGGTAGCTCTCAAGAGCTTTTGAGTAAAGGAAAATTGGGTGGTAGGTCTGGTTCTGTTCATAGTAAGGTAGCTTGTATTATTAGACTTACCTTTCATGCTAAAAGAATAATAATTATTGTATAATACAAAAATAATTCTTTGAAGGTATAGGAGAGAAACCAAAGTAGAAGAACCAGTAGGGGGATGCCTGGGTGGCTCAGTGGGTTGGATGACTGCCTTCGACTCAGGTCATGATCCTGGAGTTCCGGGATCGAGTCCCACATCGGGCTCCCAGCTCCATGGGGAGTCTGCTTCTCCCTCTGACCTTCTCCTCACTCATGCTCTCTCTCACTGTCTCTCTCTTAAATAAATAAATAAAATCTTTAAGAAAAAAAAAAAAAAGAAGAAGAACCAGTAGGGATAGAAACGTGGTAAGGGAGAGGCAGACTATGTGGAAAGGAACCAATAATGTCTCTTCCCCAAAATTCCAATAATGTCTCTCACCCAAAATTCATATCTACCCAGAACCTCAGAATATGAACTTATTTAAAAGTATTCTATCACTACATGGATCACTACAAGGATCTTCATGTTGCTCTTTTATAGTTACACATAATTCTTTTCACACCAGCCCTTTCATTAACCCCTGGTAACCCCTAGATTTTTAATAACCTCAAATTAATGTGATCTTTATGTGTATACTTTCATGTAATCTAAATAAATCTAAAAGCATGAAGATTTGTAAGATGTTAAAGTTTACATGCAAGGGGGTAGACTAGTCATATTATGTGTATGTTTAAGAATTATATTTTAAACATATGGTATATTATTCTTATTTGGGTGAGTCATTAAGTAAGATTTGAAAACTAGAATCAGTATGTATTAACATTAGTGGAAATAGTATACATTTTCTACTAGATAGTATGACACTGTGTATATTTACATGCTATCTAAAAATTTTCTAATTTGTTATAAAGTCATAAATGATATATCCAGAAATGCCCTGAGTTTATTGGAAAGTAATATAATAATAATAATAATAATAATAATAATAATAATAAAACAGAGAAAATCTAAGTGCATATAAAAAGGGCAGATACATTGAATTTTATTCTGGAAGCCTGACTACTTAACTTGTGTGATAATGATGATTTCTAATACCCCAAACAAATATATATTTTTTAATTTGTTTTTGTTTTTAATTTAAAAACAATTTTAATTTTTTTAATTTTTTTTAATTTAATTTTTTTTTCAGTGTCCCAAGATTCATTGTTTATGCACCACACCTAGTGCACCATACAATACACGCCCTGCTTAATATCTACCACCAGGCTCACCCAACCCACCACCCCCCTCCCCTCCAAAACTCTGTTTATTTCACAGAGTTCACAGTCTTTCCTGGTTTCTCTCCCTCTATAATTTCCCCCAACTCACTTCCTCTCTCCTTCTCCCAATGTCCTCCGTGTTATTCCTTATACTCCACAAGTAAGTGAAACCATATGATAATTGACTCTCTCTGCTTGACTTATTTCACTCAGCATAATCTCCTCCAGTCCCATCCATGTTGATACAAAAGTTGGGTATTCATACTTTCTGATGGAGGCATAATGCTCCATTGTATAAATGGACCCTTTCTTCTTTATCCATTCATCTGTTGAAGGGCATCTTGGCTCTTTCCACAGTTTAGTGACTGTGGTCACTAGTGCTATGAACATTGGGATACAGATGGCCCTTCTGTTCACTACATCTGTATCTTTGGGGTAAATACCCAGTAGTGCAATTTCAGGGCTATAGGGAAGCTCTATTTTTTTTTTTTTTTTTTTTTTTTTTTATGAATCTCCACACTGTTTTTCAAAGTGGTTGCACCAACTTGCATTCCCACCAACAGTATAAGAGGGTTCCACTTTCTCCACATCCTCTTCAACACTTGTTGTTTACTGTCTTGTTAATTTTGGACATTCTAACTGGTGTAAGGAGGTATCTCAATATGGTTTTTTTTTGTTTTTTTTTTTAGTATTTTATTTATTTGACAGACAGAAACCACAAGTAGGCAGACAAGCAGGCAGAGAGAGAGAGGAAGAGAAGCAGGCTCTCCGCTGAGCAGAGAGCCCTATGTGGGGCTCGATCCCAGGACCCTGGGATTATGACCTGAGCTGAAGGCAGAGGCTTTAACCCACTGAGCCACCCAGGCACCCCTCAATATGGTTTTGATTGGAATCTCCCTGATGGCTAATAATGATGAACATTTTTTCATGTGTCTGTTAGCCATTTGTATGTCTTCTTTGAAGAAGTGTCTGTTCATGTTTTCTGCCCATTTTTTGATGTGATTATCTGTTTTGTGTGTGTTGATTTTGAGGAGTTCTTTATAAATCTTGAATATCAGCCCTTGTCTGTAGTGTCATTTGTGAATATCTTCTCCCATTTGGTGGGTTTCCTCTTTGTTTTGTCAACTATTTCCTTTGCTATGCAGAAAATTTTTATCTTGATCAAGTCCCAATGGTTCATTTTTACTTTTGTTTTCTTTGCATTTAGAGACATGTCTTGAAAGAAGTTGCCATAGTCAGTGTGGAAGAGGTTACTGCCTATGTTCTCCTCTAGGATTTTGATAGATTCCTGCCCCACATTGAGGACTCTTATCCATACTGAGTTTATCTTTGTGTATGGTGTAAGAGAATGGTGGAATTTCAATCTTCTATACATAGCTGTCCAATTTTTCCAGCACCATTTATTGAAGAGACTTTTTTCCACAGCATATTTTTCCTGCTTTGTTGAAGATTAGTTGACCATAGAGTAGAGGGTCCATATCTGGACTCTTTACTCTGTTCCACTGGTCTCTGTGGATCCATTCTCTAATTTTCTTTTCTATATTTTCATTGTTAGTGTGTAAGAAAGCAACTGATTTCTGTACATTGATTTTGTATCCTGCCTCATTACTGAATTGCTGTAGGAGTTCTAGTAGTTTGGGGGTGGAGTCTTTTGGGTTTTCCATATAAGGTATCATGTCATCTGAGAAGAGAGAGAATTTGACTTTTTCTTTATTTATTTATTTTTATTGTCTGACTGCTGTTGCTAGGACTTCTAGTACTATGTTGAACAACAGTGGCAAAAGTGGACATTGTTGTCATGTTTCTGATCTCAAAGGGAAGGCTGTCAGCTTTTCCCCATTGAGAATGATATGTGCTCTGTGAAGACAGAGTTTATGAAGTTGAGGAATGTTTCCTCTATCCCTATACTTTGAATCATTTTAATCAGGAATGGATGCTGTATCTTGTCAAATGCTTTTTCTGCATTAATTGAGAGGACCATGTGGTTCTTCTCTCTTCTTTTACTGATTTGTTCTATCACATTGACTGATTTGTGAATGTTGAACCACCCTTGCATCCCAGGGATAAATGCCACCTGGTCATGGTGGACAATCTTTTTAATGTGCTGTTGGATCCTGTTTGCTAGGATCTTGTTGAGAATCTTAGCATTCCATATTCATCAGGGATGCTGGTCTACGATTCTCCTTTTTGGAGAGGTCTTTGCCTGGTTTGGGGATCAGGATGATGCTGGCTTCATAGAAAGAGTCTGGAAGTTTTCCTTCTGTTTCTATTTTTTGAAACAGCTTCAAGAGAATAGTTATCATTTCTTCTTTGAATGTTTGGTAGAAATCTCCAGGGAATACATCAGGTCCTGAGCTCTTGTTTTTTGGGAGGTTTTTGATCACTGCTTCAATCTCATTATTAGATATTGGTCTATTCATGTTGTCAATTTCTTCCTGATTCTGTTTTGGAAGTTTATAGGTTTCCAGGAATGCATCCATTTCATCTATTGGCATATAACTGTTGATAGTATTTCTAATGATTGTTTCTATTTCCTTGGTATTATTCAGGATCTCTCCCTTTTCATTTATTATTTTATTAATTTAGGTCCTCTCTCATTTCCTTTAGATTAGTTTGGCCAGTTGCTTATCGATCTTATTGATTCTTTAAAAAATCCAGCTTCTAGTTTCGTTGATGTGTTCTACTGTATCTCTAGTTTCTATCTCATTGATTTCTGCTATAATCTTGATTATTCCCCTTCCTATATGTGGGGTTGGCTTAATTTGTTGTTGATTCTCCAGTTCTTTAAGGTGTAAAGAGAGCTGGTGTATTCTGGATTTTTCCATCTTTTTGAGTTAGGCTTGGATGACTATGTATTTCCTTTTTAGGACCACCTTTGGTGTATGCCATATATTTTGGAACAAAGTGTCTTCATTCTCATTGGTCCCCATGAATTGTTTAAGTTCTTCTTCTATTTCCTGGTTGAATCAAACATTCTTAAGCAGGGTTGTCTTTAGCTTCCAGGAGTTCGAATTCCTTCCCAACATTTTTCTTGTGGTTGAGTTCCAGTTTCAAAACATTGTGGCCTCAGAATATGCAGGGAAGAATTTCAGTCTTTTGATATCAGTTAAGCCCCAATTTATGATCCAGTATGTGGTATATTCTAGAGCAAGTTCCATATATGCTTGAGAAGAATGAGTATTCTGTCGTTTTATGGTGGAATGTTCTGTATATGTCTTTGAGGTCCATCTGTTCCAATGTGTCATTCAATTCTCCTGTTTCTTTATTGATTTTCTGCCTCAATGATCTATCTATTACTGAGAGTGGTGTGTTACGATCTCCTAATATGAATGCATTCATATCAATATGACTCTATTTTGATTAACAGTTGGCTTATGTAGTTGGCTGCTCTCATATTGGGGCATAAATATTTACAATTGTTAGATCTTCTTGGTGGATAGACCCTTTAAGAATGATGTAGTGTCCTTCTTTATCTCTGATTACAGTCTTTAGTTTAAAATCTAATGTATCTGATATAAGAATCACTACCCCGGCTTTCTTTCGAGGCCCATTGGAATGAAAGATGCTTTTTCATCCCTTCACTTTCAGTCTGGATTATCTTTAGGTTCCAAATGTGTCTCTTGTAGACAGCATATGGAGCGGTCATATCGTTTTATCCAATCTACAACACTGTGCCATTTTATGGGAGCATTTAGGCCATTCATGTTGAGAATGATTATTGAAAGATACATTTTTATTGACATCATGTTGCCTGTGAAATCCTTGTTTCTATAGATTGTATCTTCAAATTTCTGTTTTCACTCTTGGGTTCATTCTTCTCTTATAGAACCCCCCACCCAATATTTCTTGTAGTGCCAGCTTGGTGGTCACATACTCTTACACCTTGCTGGTCTTAGAGCTCTTTACCTTTCCATCCATTTTGAATGTCAGCCCTGCCGGATAAAGTACTCTTGGCTGCATGTTATTCTAATGAATATGTCTTGCCAGACCTTTCTGGCTTTTCAGATTTCTGTGGACAGGTCTGACATTATTCTGATGGACTTTCTTCTGTATATAAGGAATATCTTCCCCCTAGCTGCTCTCAAGAGTTCCTGTCTTAAATTATGATTCATCAGTTTTACAATGAGGTGTATCGAGGTCTTTCTAGATTCTATGATCTTGGGAGGTGATCTTTCTGCCTGTAGGACAGGAACACTGGTTTCATTCCCCAGATTGGGAAAATTTTCATGGATAATTTGTTCAACTATATCTTCTAGTCTTCTTTCTTTCATCTTCCCCTCAGGGATCCTAGTAATTCTGACGTTGGAACGTTTCATGGCATCATTTATTTCCCTAATTCTATTTTCATGGCTTCTAAGCTGTGTATTCCAGGCCTCCTCCTGATCCTTTTTCTATATCAGTTTGTCCTCTAGATCACTAATTCTATCTTCTGCCTCAGTTACCCTAGCTGTTAGAGTATTTAGATTAGATTGAATCTCATTGATAGCATTTTTAACTTCTTCCCAGGAGGTCTTCACTTCTGCCCTTAGAGATTCTATGTTCTCACTAATGGTTTCCTCCAACCTAGCCATTGCCTGGATAATTGTTACCCTGAATTCCCTTTCTGACATACTGTTTATGTCCATATCTGGTAGTTCTGATGGAAGGACAAAGTCTCTGAATTTTTCCTCTGTTGGGTGTTCCTCTCTTAGTCATTTTGATGAGAGGTGGTTGAGAGATGTGTAGCTGAATATATCAATCATGATCCAGGCAAGGTGCACTCTGGAACACTTCTGAGCAATTGGAAGTCAGCACTAAAAGGAAAGAAAAAAGAAAAGAGAGAGGGAGAGAGAGAGAAGAAAAAGAGAAGACCCAGCCAGAATGAGCTACAAAAGTAAGGTTTATAATGTATACAAATAAAAATGGACAAACAAAAAGACAACAAAAGTAAATGAGAAGAAAAAAAATAAATAAATAACCTAGCCAAAATGAACCCCAAAGATAAGATTTATGTAATACCAGAACAAAAACAAATACATAGAAACACTGACAGGAGAAAAAGATGGGAGGGTGATTATAAATCCTCGATGTGGAGAGGAAGGTTATTTTGATTCTTCCTGGGTGTTTCTTGATATCTTTGTTAAAGGACTCAACTTTCCAGAAATAAAAGGAGATTAAAACTGGTTTATAAATAGGCATAGTGTTGATTAGGGAAAGAGGATTACCTTGAAGCTTATATCTATATGTATACTTAAAAAAATAGAAAAGAAAAAGAAAAACGCAGGTATGTATATGAAAAAAGTTCAAGTTAAAAGGTTTTTATGGAATATGTTGTATTAAACCTCTAGTTGTAATGGTAAGTAGGTTAAAAAAATTTAAAAGAACAAGAATAGTGAGAACTAATTAAAAATAAAAGTTGTATCTGTGAAATATGCAGGTTTTAGGGCAATACCAGGAGCTCAAGATATTGTTTTCCCCCTGATGTTGTGGTTTTATAGTTTTATGGGGATCCTGGGGTGGTTGTCCTCTCATTGTTTTAGCTTGCTTTCTGGGGCAGTGGCCTGCTGCTTTGTTTTTCAGTCAGTCATTTTTGGGTTGAGTGCCCCAGCTCCATATCCAGGCATTGGGCTCTATGGAAACCAGTTTTTCAGGCTTTTGTTCTCTGGAGGTTTTTGCTCCTTGGTGGCTTTTTGGAGGTTTAGTGGAAAGCAAACTCCACCCAGACCTCTGCCTCAGAGAGAACCCTCAGTCTGCTCCCCTTTGGGTGATCCAGAACACACAGACTTCCCCTCTGCAAATTCTGCTGAATCATGCAACCTCCCACAGTCAGTGCACGTCCCCAGTCACCATCTCAGTTGTCCCCTTGCCTGAAGCACCTGCTTGTCTCTGCACCCGCATGCCACTAAAACTGCAAGCAGTATTGGTCCACCAGTTTGCCCCTAAGATCTTTTGTTCTTTTTGAGTGCTTTTAATAAGACTCCAAGTTAATGTTGGTTCCCAATCATAGGGAATTTTAATATTGGTGTATTACTTTCCAGTGGGTCACTTCTGGTGGCTCCCTCCAGAAGGGAGGGAAGGGATCTGTTTATCCTCCAATATCAGTCTGCATGTTCCCCCTCTGTTTTACCTCTCCACAGGTGTCTTCTGCCCCCACAGAGATCGGATATGTATAATGCCACTTCTCAGGCTGATTTCATGGGTGTTCAGAATGTTCTGGTAGATATTTAGCTCACTTTAGGGGACCGGTTGAAACAGAGTCTCCTACCTCTCTGCCATCTTGCCCCCTCCCACAAGAAAATGTTATTAAGAGACATAGGAAGCAGGTTTTGTATCATGCTTGGCCATTTATGAAGATGTACATGTGACTGACACATAATTCTTCAAGCTTCAATTTTTCCCCCCCTCTGGAAGATGGATAATAATAGGTTTATATTAATAAGTTTCATATGAATTAAATTTATAAAACATTTAATGCTGTTTATCTGTTCTTAAAAAAAATGATGTGTGTGTGTATGTCTCTGTGTGTGTGTGCACATGTGTTGGATTGGTTATGTAATCTGAAAGAGAAATGGACAAAGAGACCAAAGGATATAACCAAAAATTAACAAGGGTTAAATTTCAGCTATCAATTTATTTAGCTTAGCATTAAAACGAAATCAAAAACAAAAACAAAACTTTCAAGTTTTTATTTATTTTCCCAAGGCTTTTGAAAGTGTATCTATTTATTTTGTAATTAAAATTCTATTAAAAATCAGTTAGATGCCAAATATTTCTTAGAAAGTGTTTGATAAAATTATTGTAATAATATTACAGATGAGGAAAATAAACTCTTTGTATACTGTTCAGCCAAGTGAGAAAAGGTAAAAGTTCATGAGCTCTTTTAGGGATGGCAGCCTTCTTAAAACTTTGAGTACAAAAAAGACCTTTATACCGAGTGACTTATTGAATGACCCAGTAGAAAGTAATAGCTTTTAAACATCTTTCTTAAAGACTCTCTTGTGGAATATGCCAATATTACCTAACTTAAAAAAAAAAAGTCTTTTATAAAGAAGGGAAGAAAATAGAAACAACTTCATAGAATCCATTTAAGTCACTGCCTTGAAAAATAATGAATCAATTTATTCCAGTTCTCTGCAGAGGCTGACTGATGTAGCAAGAATACCAAGTACTAATGTGCAGCTTACAAGAAATATTTGAAAAGTTTTAGACCTACCTATTTTATAAAAATCATTTTTTACGTATTTACAATTGGATATAACTCCAGGAATCCTTTATATACCCATAATATCAGTTTATTTGGGAGTTTGGTTGGTGTCAGAGATTTCTAAGAGCATAAGACTAGATATTCAAATATATAAAAGAAGTAAACTAGCAAAAATAATGATGTTCCAATATATTGACTGAGCAACTATTAAAATTCAATTTTATTTCTTGCATGGAATACTTAGCCTATAAATTGTGGGTAAAAAAAGTAAGAGACAAATATTAAAATAGTATTGTTAAACAAAACCATGTAAATAATTATATTAAAAGTCAGAGTTAATCAGGTGCATTGAAATAAACAACCATGACCCCAAGCCCACTTTGAATATCAAAGAATCAAATGTAAGAATAAAATAATGGGAAAAATTATACCATGTTAATACTAGGGGAAAACCTGGAGTAGCTGTATCAATACCAAACAAACAACAAACAAACAATCCCTGGACTTCAGAACAAAAAGTGTTACTGGAAATAAAACAAGATATTAGAACACAATAAAGGGATGAATTCATTAAGAAGTCTAAATAGATTTAGGGTGCCTTGGTGGCTCAGTTGGTTAAGCATCTGACTCTTGACCTCAAATCAGGTCTTGATCTCAGGGTCATGAGTTTAAGCTCTGTGTGGGGCTCCACACTGGGTGTGAAGCCTACTTATAAATAAATAAATAAATAAATAAATAAATAAACAAACAAACAAACAAACAAGCAAGCTAAGTCATCTTAAATGAGCATGTACTAACAACAAATCTTCCAAAAAAAAATTTTTTTTGAAGCCAAAAAAGTGATAGAGCTTGAAGTAAAAGTAGAAAAATGCATGATTATAGTCAGAGATTTTTAACATTTCTTAATAGAAACCAGTCTATTTTTCTAGATGTTCAAACTTTATTTAGAAATGAATTCAATACTGAAATGAATTTAATACAAATTCTGTATAAATGAATTCAAACTATAAAGTTATGCACAAAATTTCACTTTTGAAAAATGATTTATAAAAGTAGATGGTTTAAAAATCTAATATCAGTACTGTGAAATTAATTTTCTCAGTGTAAAGAAATTTATAATTGCTGGCTATGGTTGATTTTCTAGTTATTTACACTTTACCGTGGGAAGATACATGAAGGAGTTTCTTTTATTTTATAAGTACCTTTAGTTCGATTTTATTTCATAGAAAAGTCTTGATTTTTTTCCCTTTATACGTCTTTCAATGTGAGAACATAGCATTTTATTTTATTATTTTTATGTTAGTCACCATAGAGTACATGATTAGTTTTTGATGCAGTGTTCCATAATTCAGTGTTCATGTATAATATAACATTTTAAGTTCAAAATCAACTTTGATTTTCTTCTTCATCTTTCAGGTTGGAAAGGCAACATAGTTTGTCCTTATTTCAGGTATTAGAAGAATTCTAATCAGTTTATTTGAAGGAAGTAAATTCATGATTTGAGGAGCAAGCAAGAATGAATTGTCTAAAACTTTGGGAATCTGGCATCAGTCAGTATCATGTCCATTGCCATTCTCCTAATAATCATATGCAGACAGTAAACTAATAAAGGCATCTGAAAGGATATTCTGCAATGGACCCAGAGAAAGAATGAAGCAAACCATGGAGAAGTAAAGGTCATCACCTCTACATAAGACTGTCATGTCACGGAAAGCAGGTTTGTTTGTTTGTTGGTTGGTTTGTTTGTTTTTCCCTCTCTAGGATGATCTCAAATAGTAAAGGTTTCACGTTTATATTCAAAATTAATTTTTCTCCAATACTCTGGATAAGATAATAAGTTGTCAAAGTTGCATCATAAAGTCAAACATCTAAAATGCTGATGTGTTTTGTATCTATGGTTATTTAATAAGCCCTTTTCAAGTAATTACTTTAGTATTCAGATTAAGACAGATTTCTTTTTTTCTTGATACTGCCTGATCTTTCCCTTAATATTTCCATGACTATCTTGTTCTGCCTCATCTTTTTGTCTTTGTCCATTAGTTTCCTTTTCTACAAGTGACACAGATTTTTTTTTTTTTTTTTTTTTACATCCATTCATTCTGAGCAGATTTGTCTGTGAGATCTTCTCATCTGGTTTTTTCCTTTTATATCAATTTTTCTTTTTTAAAAATTTATGCACCCAAATATTCTTTTTTATTCTCTTCATAATGCTGCTTCCCTTACTTTGTCTTCCACTTAGCATTAGTGAGATTTAATTCATGTTTGAGTGGATCAGCTACCTCTGGTGGCCAATTCATTTTCAATTAATTTCATCATATTGTTTCTTTTCTTTCGTTCTTTTTTTTTTTTTTTAAGATTTTACTTATTTATTTGACAGACAGAGACACAGCAAGAGAGGGAACACAAATAGGAGGAATGGGAGAGGGAGAAGCAGGATCTCCACTAAGCAGGGAGTCTGATGCAGGGTTGGATCTCAGGACTCTGGTATCATGACCTGAGCCAGAGCAGCCACTTTAGAACTGGGCCACCCAGGCACCCCTCATCATATTGTTTCTTGCTTCTATTTTCAGGATTTTAAGATACTCTATATTGTATTTTTTGTTACTTCATATTTTTCTTTTTTTTTTTTTCCCATAAACTGCTTTTATTCTAATCATGAGGAAAAAAAGATATCTGCTTAGTGGAAATCACCTATAAACACCGTATCTTATTTATACAATACTATGTAGCAGTGCCTTAATACAGAGAATCTGTTTCAAAATCATCTTAAAAATAGCCAACTTACTCCAATGGAATACTATGCAGCCATCAAAAGAAATTAAATCTTGCCATTTGCGACAATATGGATGGAACTAGAGCGTATCATGCTTAGCGAAATAAGTCAAGCAGAGAAAGACAACTATCATATGATCTCCCTGATATGAGGAAGTGGTGATGCAACATGGGGGCTTAAGTGGGTACGAGAAGAATAAATGAAACAAGATGGGATTGGGAGGGAGACAAACCATAAGTGACTCTTAATCTCACAAAACAAACTGAGGGTTGCTGGGGGGAGGGGGTTTGGGAGAAAGGGGTGGGATTATGGACATTGGGGAGGGTATGTGCTTTGGTGAGTGCTGTGAAGTGTGTAAACCTGGTGATTCACAGACCTGTACCCCTGGGGATAAAAATATATGTTTATAAAAAAAAAAAAACACCAATGTTGCCTTTAAACAGATGCTCTAAAATAATCTTGTGACAAGATGGGAAAATAGTTCATTACAAGTGCAAACAAAACCAGATATATTTTAAGGGAAAGTTTGCACTAACTAATCACAAATGTTTTCCCTATGAATGAATTTTCTAACTTTCCTATTACCATCAGAACTTCTTAGTTTCTTGGCTTTGTGCCTGTGTTCTTAGAAGTAAAACTTCATATTTTTCTTAACTGGTTTCATTTTGATTTTACATTTTTATATTTTGGTCTTTTATAGACTTGCTTGAACCTCATTATCAAAAAACTTGACCTAATTGATATTTATTAAATAGTCCAATAGATAATAGTAGAAGAAACTTTATTTTTTTGTTTTTTTCATAAATAGTTATTTTATTTGGTTATATAAAAAACTTCTTTGAAATATCTTTGACATATAAACATTGTATAAATTTAAGTTGTACAACTTGATGTTTTGATATGTGTTTACATTGTGAAAAGATCAGCTCGATCAGGCTAGATAATTTATTCATCACCTCTACATAATTCTCATAGTGTGTGCAGAGAATATTTAATTAGATCTATCCTCTTAGCAAATTATAAATATACAATACAATCTTGTTAGCTATCAGCACCATGCTGTATATTAGATCTCCAGAATTCATTTATCTCGCATAACTGAACATTTGTATCCTGTGAACAATAGTTCTCGTTTCCACCTTCCCTTTCACACTCCACCTCTGTTGACCATCATCCAATTCTCTGCTTCTATGAGTTTTACTATTTTAGATTCTACATATAAATGAGATCATACAACATTTATCTTTCTGTGTCTGGGTTATTTCACTTAGCATGATATTCTCCAGTTTCATTCATCTCATCAGAAATGTTTTTTTTTTTAAGTCTAAATAATATTCCATTGCATATATATGTCACAATTTATTTTTTCATTCATCTGTTGATGAACATTAAGTTGTTTCCATTTTTGGCTTTTGTGAACAGTGCTGCAATGAACATGGGAATGAAGATACTTCTTTAAGGTACTGATTTAATTTCATTTGGATCACACCCAGATGTGGGATTGCTGGATTATGGTAGTTCCAATTTTTTTTAAAGATTTTATTTATTCATTTGATAGAGATCACAAGTAGGCAGAAAGGCAGGCGGGGGGTGGGGTGGGGAGGAGGCAGGCTCCCTGCTGAGCAGAGAGCCCAATTTGGGGCTCGATCCCAGGTCCCTGAAATCATGACCTGAGCCGAAGACAGAGGCTTAACCCACTGAGCTACCCAGGGACCCCGATAGTTCCAATTTTTAATTTCTTGAAGAAACTCCATCCTCTTTTCTAAAACAATTATTGCAATTTATATTCCCACCAACAGTGTAAAAAGTATCTTTTCTCCCATATCTTTTCCAACACTTGTTGCCTTTTATCTTTTTGATAATAGTAGTTATTCTAACAAGTATGAGGTAATATCTCATGGTGGTTCTGGTTTGCATTTCCCTGAAGATTAGTAATATTGAGCTCCTTTTCATTTATCTGTAGGACATTTATGACTTATTTGAAGGAATGTCTTTTCAAATAACCATTTTTGAATTGGGTTGTTCAGGGTTTTTTTGCTATTGAATTGTAGAAGTTCCTTATATATTTTGAATATTAAGCCCTTATCAGATATCTTGGTTGGAAATATTTTCTCTCATCTTGTAATTTGCCTTTTTTTTACTTGGTTCAGTGTTTCCTTTGCTGTGCAAAAACTATTTAAAAACTATTTTAAACCAAAAACAAATTAAGATCTTCATCAAGTCGTCTGCATCCATATATTTAACAAAGGTTTTTTTCCCCCACACAATGAAAGTTTGATGTAACATTACTTGTTTATTTTTTTTCTTGCTCCTGGTGATTTAAGTGTGGTATTCAAAAACTCTTTGACAAGACCAATGTCAATAAGCTTACCCCCTTAGTTTTCTTCTAGTAGTTTTCTTCTAGTAGTTTTACAGTTTCAAGTCTTATGTTTAAGTCTGTAGTATATTTTGAGTTGATTTATGTATAAGGTGTAATATAAAAATCTTATGTTATCCTTTTGTATGGGCATACCCAGTTTCCCAAACACCATTTATTAGAGACTGACTTTGTATTGTGTATTCTTGGCAACCTTATCAAAGATGATTTGACCATAAATGTGTGCATTTATATCTGGGCTCTGTATTTTTTTCCACCTATATATAAGGATGCTTTTATGCTAGTACCACACTGCTTTGATTACTATAGATTTACAATATATTTTGAACTCAAAAGAACGTGATGCCTCCAATTCATTCTTCTTGCTCAAGATTGCTTGGACTAAAGAGGAATTTTTGTGGTTCCATATAAATTTTAGAATTGTTTTCTCTATTTTTGTAAAAAATGCCATTCAATATTGATAAGAATGCATGAATCTGTAGATCATTTTGGGCAGTATGAACATTTAAACAATATTAATTCTTCTAATCTATAAACACTGAATGTCTTTCTATTCATGTATCTTTTTAAAATTTCCTTCATCAGTGTGTTATAGTATTGAGTGTACAGAAAGTATAAATGAACATAAAATATTCACCAAAATTGGCCAGGTATTGGATTTAATACAAGTCTTAATAAATTTATAGATATAAAATCAATAAAGGTATGGAAGAATTAAAATACATTATCAATTAACTTTATATAATTTACTTTTATGAAATAGCCCAACTCACAATAGCAGCATGCACATGCTTTCTGAATTCACAAGGTGGTGGGGGGGGATAGGACATGATAAAAGTCTCACACATGTAAATGGATTGAAATTCCACAAATTAAAATAAGCTGAAATTAAAAAGAAAGACACTTGAAAATCATCAAATATTTAGAAGTTTGAAATTTTGACTAACTCTTGGGGCAGATAATATATCACCAGGTAAATCATTAAATAATTTGAAATAAATGAAAATAAATATAAGATTTGTGAAAATTTGTGGGCTATACCTAAGCAGTGCTTAGATTAAATTTTATAAGATTAAATGCTTACATTAGAAAAGAAGAAACAAATGAGCAATTACATAAGCTTACACCTTAAAATACAGAGAAATAAAAGCTAGCTTATAAAAAATAGGAAAGAAAAAAAATGATATCTGTTATGTCACTATCACTATGGACATTATAAGGATAAGAGGGAAATATTAACAACAGCTTTATGCCAATAAATTCAGCAACTTAGATGACAAGAGTAAATTCTCAAAGTGAATTACAATTAGTAATTAGTTACAATCACTAATTTAGAAAGAAAGAGAAATCCTGGATAGTTTTAAATCTAATATAGAAATTCAATTCATAACTTGAAATTTTGCCACAAAGAAAAATCCAATTCTTGATGGTCTCAGTATCAAGTTTTATCAAACATTTGAGAAAGAAATTGTGCAAATCTTGCCCACATTTTTCATAAAATAGAAGAGGAAGGAAATCTTCTCAATATTTTCTATGAGACAGAGATTACTCTGATACCAAAACCAGAAGGAAAAAAAAAAAAGATATCACAAGGAAAGAAATCTCCTTGAATATTTCTTATAAGTATAATAGTAGCTAATGAAATTCAGAAATATTACAAATAAAAATACAGCAAGTGGGGTTTAACAGATGATTGCGAGATTAGCTTAATATTCCAATTGTATCAATGTAATTAACGATCATACAGAAGAGGCAAAGTAATAGGATAATCTCAGCCAGCATAGAGAAAGCATTTTAACTCTCAGCAAATGAGAAATAGAAAAGAACTACCTCAACATAAGTGGAATTTGTGAAAAATATGTCTGTTATATCACATGTAACAATGAAGGATGAAATATTTCCCATTCTATTCAACATATAGCTGTGAAAAAGAGTAAATAAAGCTTTATTCACTGATAATGTGATTGTTTTTGTAGAAAATCCTAAGGACTCATCAAAGAAACTGCCAGAAATAATAAGGCACCCTATTTGTGTTTCCTCTCTTGCTGTGTCTCTCTCTGTCAAGTAAATGAATAAAATATTTTTAAAAATATATATACTTATACAATCTGTCCCTTTATAGGAAGTTTTGTGAACTTCTGTATTTTGTGAACTTCTGATCACATATATATATATATGATCAATTTTAAGTATGACAAAATATTCAATGGATTTGATTGAAGGATTATGGAATAATTTATAACTTTATTTTCCAAAAAAAGAAGGAAGGAAAGAATAATAACCTCTTCTATTATCTACATCACAAACACACGAAATTAATAATAAACTATTGACCTACATGTAAAGGCTAAAATTATAAAACTTCTAGAAAATGCACAGATAAGAAACTATCTGTGATTTTTTAGATATGTAAAGATTTTTTAGATGCAACAAAATTACATGAACCATGAAAAAAGTTGATGACTTGAAGCTTGTAAAAATAAGAACTTCTGTTCTTTAAAAGACTAATATAAAAATAAATGGCAATCCAGACTAGGGGCAAATATTTTCAAATCTGTTATCTGACAAAGTACTTTCTTCAAGAATATTTAAAAACTATTACAAACCAAAAATAAGAAAATGATCCAGTAAAAATGGTTTAAGAAAGATATTCAGATGGTTGATATGGACATGCAAAGGTCACCAGAACCATTAATTATCTGAGATTGTAAGTTAGAATCAGAGATACCACTACACTCCTGATAGAATGAAAATATCAATGTTAATGAACAAGTAATTTTTATTTTTTGGTACACTAAGGAGAATTTAAATAAGTTTAGAAAAACTTTGACATTCTCTTATAAAATTAGACATACATTTATTATTTTGAGAAATCCTGCTTTGAGGCATTTAATTTATAAAAATAAAAGCACATGACCCCAAAAGAGCTTTTACACAATTACGTATTCATAGTATATTTTTTAGAATAACCCTAAACTGGAACAAATCATGGTGTATCCAAACACTCAAACACTACTTAGCAACTAAAAGGAAAACACCCAACTATATGAATTTCATTCATTTGTCATTGCATGATTTATAAGATTCCCTGTATGTGTAGTCCTAGAAAATATAAATCCGATCTACAATGATAAGAAACAAATCAGTGGCTCTCTGTGGTGGGAAGCATGACAGGAAATTGTAGAAGGGAACATTTTTTGTTGATGGATAAGTCTTGTATCTTGATTGGATTGGTGATTATTAAATGTATATATTTTGAAAGTGCTTTCCACTGTAGACTTGTTTTTTTGCAATTTCGATGTAAATCATATTTAAATAAAGTTGATTTTAAATATGAAATAAAAGTAAAATCTAAGATGTTATCATGATTCTGGAATTAACTGAATGGCCTTGAATAAATTACCTTATTTCTCTGAGTTAATCATAAGCTATTAAAGGAGATTTGGTTAATTATTGATAAGGCTGGTCCAGCATCAATTTAAAAATTGTTATATTGTATTATATTTAATACAATACCAGACAAAGTAAGATATATAATACTAGACAAAGTAAGATAGTAATAAAGACCTTATTCTTTGGAAAAGAAAAACAGTAACAGAAGAAAAATGATAAAAAAGCAGAAAGTAGAATGTTATCACTGAGAGCTGGGGGCAAAGGAAAATCAGTAGACATTGTTCAATGGGTATAAAGTTGTAGTAAATGAATGAATACATTCTAGAGGTCTGTCATATAATATAGTACCTATAGTTAATAATACTCCACTGAGTACTTAAAACATTTGTTAAGAGTGTAGATCTCACATTAAGTGTTCTTACCAGATTCACACACAAAACACACAAACACAAAGGGGCACTAGGAAACTCTTGGAGTTGATAGATACATGTATTACCTAGATTGCAGTGATAGTTTCATGGGTGTATGTATATGACAAAACTCATCAAACTGTATACATTAAATGTGTGCAGATTTTTGTAAATCAATCATGCTTCAATAAAGCTGTCCTTTAAAAAGGGAAAAGAAAGAGAGATTATTGGTCTGAATTATATGCTTAAAATTGAAAAAAAAATCGTGAGAAATTAAGGTAATAAATTCACAGAGATAAATTTCTAAATATTTGGATTAAAGGTTGTGGCTCCAACTTGAAATCTATACATGAATAGTATTGCTGGAAAAAAGAGGAAGAAAAAAACATGTTTTGTTGAATCGAGGTCATTTGGTGGCTACAGTAATTATGCCACCTTCATGAAAATTACTGTAGACATATGCTCTGGAATGTAGATTTTACCTAATAATAGTATTTTTATCACTACAAAAATATAAACATAAACATAGGTATGATTATAGAATTACAATTAATATAACTTATCACATTACTTTATATTCAAATTTCATAATTTGCTGAGCAATTGTCCCAATAATGGTGGACTATTTTTCAATCAAAATGTTTACTTAAAAAAACAAAAGAAAAATATCTGATGACTTCACATAGTTATGCATGTTATTTGCTTCTCTGCCCACCCCTAAATATACACAAGTACCAGAAATTAAATGACTGCAATGTATGTTTAGTTTAAATCTTTCAAATCTTTGATTATTATTAAATTAAACTGGTAAGAACATATTTTCTAAGTTACTGTCTTTTCCATTGTGGACTGTCTTTGATGCATACTGATTTTCTGAAGAAAACTATTGTCACATGTTTAATGAACTTCCTTCTGGTAATCTTACACTTTCTTTTCTTACAACTTCTTTCCTGCTTTCATTTGTCACTAACTGTTAATCATAACTTTTGAGCCACAACAAGACCTGTATACTACCTCTCTATTTTTCTCTGTTATTTTGACATGGGTTATTAGGTCTGTCACTTAGACAATGAGAAAAATAATAGCTGTTAAATTTATTGTACTTGGAAGTCATTTTTTATACTACTTTCAGCAATGTCTATTAAAAATTTGACCAATGTCTGTTGGGTAGAAATAATAAATTCTTCATGGGAAAATAATTGAACCATTACAGAGAGAACACAAATATGAAATACATTATCATTAATCTCTTTCTCATTTCCAAAGTTCACAATCATTTGGGAGATATTTGTTAGAATGATGTATGTGTTTAATTTCATCCAAATTAGCCTAAAGAAGTTTGAAATCCTTACAATACTCAGAGAATTTAATCCTGCAAAGGAGTTGTGATATCAAATAGCTTCGTGCTTTATGGAATGAAAATATTTTTAATTATTTGATTTATATTATTGATGTAGAGCTACCTAATTCCCTTCTGGCTGTGTATATCTTCATTATGTCATTGGAAACACTGAGCACCTTGCTTCTCCATCACTTTGGCAGTTCCATCAGCTTCCTGTAATGTATATTTCCAGTCAGGCAGCCACTGGAGATCAATGAGTGAAATAACAAGGACTTCTTAGGATTGTAAACCTGTTCTCCTGAGGATAATTACTACATTTCTTTCCTTTAACAAGAAAATTATGACTACCCCAGCTGTAACTGGATAAGTCAGGCAAATCCCATACTTCAAGTCTTGAGCTAAACAGTTTACACAACTTTTACAAGGCCAAATTCTATGTCCTACCAAAGCTTTGTCTTTTAAACAAAAGCCTATGTCAAAACAAATTTGTACATTTTAATTATAAGCATTTTCATCTCACTTTCTTTGATTACTCACTAACTTAAGAAAGTCCAGGTGAAGGGGCGCCTGTGTGGCTCAATAGGTTAAACATCTGACTCTTGATTGTGGCCCAAGTCATGATCTTAGGGTCCTGAAATTAAGCCTCATGTAGGGCTCCACAGTCAGGGGAATCTGCTTAAGATCTCTCTCCCTCTGCCTCTCTCTCTCCCTCTTAAGTAAATAAGTAAATAAATAGATTAGTTAATAAAGCACATACATTCTTTTTTTTTTTTTTTTTTTTAAAGATTTTATTTATTTATTT
>NC_081557.1:177901221-177968854 GCF_022355385.1 Mustela nigripes
GATGTGGGACTCGATCCCAGGACGCTGGGATCATGACCTGAGCCGAAGGCAGCTGCTTAACCAACTGAGCCACCCAGGCGTCCCTAAAGCACATACATTCTTAAGTCTCAGAGTTCTCCTTGTGGCAGAGGCAACTAGATGTTGAGGAAAGATGTGTGCCTCCTTCCCTAGTAAAGAGTTTTGTCTCAAACTGTTGAGCCAATCAAGTACTGTATGTCTTACTCCTTGTGTCTAAGTAGGATATCCTTGCAATTGAAAAAGTAATGTCAGAAATGTCAATTTTCTATCTTAAGATGGTAAGATGTGCATTTATCTTCTTCACATTATTTCCTTTGTGCCCACTACTGTTGGTGAAAAATATGGAAGCAACAGATTAAATATATTATAAATTCTGGAAAAGTTCATGCCCAAATAATCGTGAGATACAGTCCATAAGACTTCCCCATTTCTGCTACAAATAAGGAGCAACTGTTTTTAATTTTAATTAAAGGAGAAATAAATTTCTGCTATATTAAGACACAAAAAGTTGGGGATTTTCCTTCTTAATTCTGTGTAAACTTTCTTTTACTTTTTTTAGGTTTTTATTTAAATTACATTTAGTTAGCATACAGTGTGATATTAGTTTCAGGTGTAAAAATAACCTGATTCAACACTTATATACAATAACTGGTGTTCATCAAAAGTGCCTTCCTTCGTCCTCATCACTGATTTAACTCATCCTCCCACCGACCTCCTTTCTAGTAACAATCAGTTTGTTGTCTATATTTCAAAGTCTATTTCTTGGTTTGCCTCTATCTGTTTTCCTCTGGGATCATTGTTTATTAAATTCCACGAGTGAAATCATATGATATTTGTAAACAGTTGGGAATTTTCAGTGTCTCATTTTAACTTAACAAATACAGTACCAAACTATTTATTGCAAGTGCATTACTATTGTTCTTTTTGTTTTATTAAATAGAGAGTAAGTTATAGGTAACAGTCATATCTTTGATGACCCAAGTAGAAGACTTTCATTAATTTTTTCCTCTATTTGCTAACCTCAGTAGAGAACATCTCATTAAATCAGATTCCATTAATACATAAATCTAATCATTTGGAAAGTTTGGGTTGACACTTAATTTTTGAAAATTTTCACAATTTCATTTTTCAAAGGAATTGTTTGCCAGGTGAACAAATATTGTAAAATAGCATAGGTGGATATTAACCTAGCCACAATAGCAAGATATTTGGAGAACTTTAACAAAATATATCATAGAGAATATGGAGAAGTTAAATTTCAATATAGCAGAGATTAGTTTTGAATTTAAACTTCTATTATTAGCTGCATAACAAGAGCCAGTAACTTTATTTCTGTCTTTTTTTGTTGTTGTTCTGTCTCTTAATAGGAACACATGTTGCATTTAGTTGGCACATCTTGATATTCACATTTATTTTATAAACTTGACCTCTCTAGCACCAAGGAGCTTCTGGAATCTTTGCTCAGCTTTTGAATATCACATTTCTTGCTCTCCTCTGCGTTCCTTGGATTGTCTGCTTACTCACAAGCAAGTATTGAAGTCAGTTATCATTTTAAGAATTTATACTGGGATTTCAGGATTCATCTCGCCTATCCCAATTTTCTGCCATTCTGATAATTCAAACACCAATATATCTCATTAGTTTATTATCTTTACTGTGTCATTGTCAATATCCTGGCTGTGATATTGAACTACAATTTGCAAGATGCTATCTTTCCAGGAAACAGGGTAAAGAGTACATAAACTCTCTCTATATCACATTTTGCAACTGTAAGTGGATTTATAAATATTTCAGGTAAAAAACAAACAAAATTAATTAAAATTATTTAGAGGAGGGGCACCTCAGTGGTTCAGTTGGTTAAACTTCTGCCTTCAATTCAGGTCATGATCTTAAGGGCCTGGGATCTGCCCCCACATTGGACTCTCTGCTCAGCCAGGAGCTTCCTTCTCCCTTTTCCTCTGTCTACTGCTCTGCTATTTGTGGTATCTGTCAAACAAGTAAAATCTTTAAAAAAAATTAAATATATATATATATATATATATATATATATATATATATATATTTAGAGGAAAGAGTCCATGCCAGAACTAAAAATCCAAAATATACTCAGACTAGGTTCAATCATTTCATTAAAAAGAGAAAGCCCTAGATTATTCTGACATATAATAAATTGATGAACCACTGAACAATATTGGTGAAAAAATATTTATTTTGAACTTAACCAGTTTTCACAAGTATATAAGCATAATATGTAAGTAAAGAACTCCTTACATAGTTACATAGTTCTCTATTCAGAACCCATATATATGCATACCCAATGATCACAATGATCCCTATAGGATTTGCATATGGCCCAGATACTGTTCAAAATGAAGCCAATGTGAATGAAGACTTCAGAGAAGTAGATAGAGAAGAGGAATTCTAGACCCATGTATCATCATGTGGACTCTGCATAGATCCTCTCCTAAACACGAAGGCACCAGTGAAGGGTAGAGATGCATTAGGGTGTGTTATTTAACTTAATAAAAGGAAAAGAAGAAAAGTAAGAGGAAGAAGAAGAACAACAACAACAACAAAAAGAAGGAGGAGGAGGAGGAAAGGGGGGGGGAGGAGGAGGAAGAGGAGGAGAATGGGGAGGAGCAGGAAAAGAAGGAGGGGAAGAAGGAAAGGAAGAAAAGAAAAAGAAAGGAAGAGAGGGGAAAGGAAAATAGAAAGGGGAAGAAGCTGGATTTCATGCCAGTTGTCTATGAAGAGTTTCCTGTTTCTTTTATTAGTTTTTGGCAAGAGAAGAGTTTTGTCCTATTATGTTGGAGTAAATAATACTCATCTACTCAAAGTGGTATGTAAGGAAGATATTGAGGACATAATCTTCCTCCACAGGACAGCTGAATTAAATTCAATTAGAATGAAAATTGACTGGAAGGTAATAAGAGCAGTATGTAAAACCCAAGCATGCATTAAAATATATGACAGTAGGATTCTAACAGAATTCACATATAGAAGTTAAACATGGCTAACAGTAAGGGAACAAAAAGCGGGGTAGGGAACAAAAAACTTCAAGAACACAACACAAAATAATCAGGCTTTAAATTATAAATAGAACAGAAAAAAAGTTGTTTTGGAGAATAATCACATAGTAAAGATATTTCTATATAGGAGACAATTTTGTATATATTTTCATTAATCAATAAAATTTGTACATAATGAACTTGAAAACAGAAAAAAAGCTGTTAGAAATTTGGTATTTGTCAAATAAACTAGGTATAAAAGAAAAAAGGATACAAAAAAATAAGAAAAAAGTATATTATTTATAAGAAATATCTCAAATAATAAATCACATAGTTAAATAATATACATTTAAATCAATTTGGAACCTGTGAAAGGATTGCTTCATATTAGGTAATATTGAAAGTAACAATTAATTCCTAAGTATAAAACTTGCCGGGGCGCCTGGATGGCTCAGTGGGTTAAAACCTCTGCCTTCAGCTCAGGTCGTGATCCCAGAGTCCTGAGATCAAGCCCTGCATCGGGCTCTCTGCTCAGCGGGGAGCCTGCTTCCTTCTCTCTCTCTCTGCCTGCCTCTTTGCCTACTTGTGATCTCTGCCTGTCAAATAAGTAAATAAAATCTTAAAAAAAAACAAAAACAAAACTTGCCAAGTTTTCTCATAACAAAATAGGCATAACTATTATTAAACTTTATTATTAAATAACTATATTAAACTTTATTATTAAATAACCCTAAGTTTTAAAAACAAGCAAGTTCATGATATAGCCAGTAACTGGAAATCCTTAAGCTCAAAGAAAAGCCAAGTTTGTGATAAACAGTATTATGGAAATAATTACAACATGAAAATACTTATCAGAACTAAGATAATTTAGTCCCTCCCAAGGATAAATTCACAGGCTTAAGCACTTTTGTTATTAAAGATAAATGGAATACTGATGGAAGTCTTCAGGTAGTTATGCTTTCCAAATATACTGTTACATTTTTAAAAAAGATTTTATTTTTTATAAGACAGAGTTCACAAGTAGGCAGAGAGGCAGGCAGAGAGAGAGGAGGAAGCAGGCTCCCCGCTGAGCAGAGAGCCTGATGCAGGGCTCCATCCTAGGACCCTGAGATCATGACCTGAGCCGAAGGCAGAGGCTTTAACGCACTGAGCCACCCAGGCACCCCCTACTGTTGCATTTTTGGGTGTCTGTTAACACAGGGAAGGAAAATTTTATGTTTATTCACCTGATGCTAGACTTGACCCCATACTAGACTGTCGATTGGGGTGTTAAGATAAATGGACTAATTCTCCCTATCACATTTTTTTAGGGTCACTCCTGGATTTTACATAAGAAGTATGTCTATTTAGTTATTCTGAGTCTTTTGGATATCACGAAGAAGAAATTGAACAGGCTGGTTCTCCCGGTCAGGTCACCATGCATAATTTATTCTCAGAAGATGCTTTTAGAATTGTTTAGACTGCAAACAAACATTTCTCCAAATTTACTCTGTGTCTATTACTCTTCCACACAGACTCTGCCAGATCTCATAAAATGTCAATGGTCTCCTTAAGCTGAAAATCAGATCAAATTATTTTCACAGTTGGTAAACTGTGAATATTATATGAACAAATCACCCTCCACCCCCAACACACCTGACACCAAATCTTCAGACTTGTCATGGCTTCTTAAGACCCAGCAGTCTTCAGAATTTTTTTCACATGCAACATTCAGATAACTTGCCCTATATTTTATATATATATATGTTATATAGTGTGTGTGTGTGTGTGTGTGTGTATGTGATATATAGGGTGTGTATATATATATGGTATATATATAGGGTATACAGGGTGTGTGTGTGTGTGTGTATAGTATATAGGGTATATATATATAGGGTATATAGGGTGTGTGTGTGTGTGTGTATAGGACAAGTTATCTGAATATTGCACATGAGAAAAGTGCTGTATATAAATAAATATATATATAATATATATGTATAAATTATATATATATATAATCATATACCATATGTATATTTTTGTTCCGGTGGTCAAAGGAACATGTGATAGTAAATTTGTTTTACTTCTTTTTGTTGTTGCTGTTTAACAAATTTTATTTAAATTCTAGTTAGTTAAACAGTAAGTTTATCTTTGTTTTAGATTATTTATTTATTTATTTGAGACAGAGAGAGAGACAAAGAGAGCACAAAGGGAGGAGCAGAGGGAGAGGGACAAGCAGGACCACAAAGCCTGATGCAGGGCTCGATCCCAGGACTCTGAGATCATGACCTGCGCCAAACCAAGAGTTGGACATTGAACCAAATGAGCCACCCAGGTGCCCCAGATAGTAAGTTTAGATGGTGAATATTTCACCAATATCATAAGCCAACCAGTTAAACTGAATTTTCCAGCCATGGAAATATATACATAGCCATGTGACTGTGTTTTCTGTTCAATGTGATATAAAACTTATTAAAACACGTGACATGTAAATTTCTATTCTCTTTTTTATTTTCATCCAGGAGCAGATGAGAAAAGCTATTTTGAATTGACAAAGCCACACACTAGAAGGATCTAGTACTTCATGAATTATGATTCATAATTGATGAATTTATTATTTTTTATGAATTAGTAATTAGAGGAATGCTGACTTTTGATCAGAAACACTGTTTTAGAGTTTACAAAAGACATTCTGTTTAGTTGGAACAAGCATAGATTTCCATTTGTAAGTTACATTTAGCATCACCATGGCTATCACACTGGACCAAATCTAATTATAATTATGAAGCCATTATTTTGACATATATAATTATAGATCACACAAATAAATGTTGATGGCTCAGTGTGGCTAAACTTTTGAAATTTGCTGATGCAAATTAAAATGAAGAACCAGTTAGACAGAGGAGAAGACATTTTTGCACATACTTAACCTAAAAATACAAAAATAATGAGAAAATACTCTTTATAATAGGCTAATAAATAAGCTGTTAGAAAATTCCAATTGAATATAGAAATGGTTTTAAATAAGTTAAAGGACGAGCTATTTTCCCAAACATACAGTTTTACAGCAAAATTACAACTTATATCTGCCAAATGTTAAAAAAAAAACCCAAAACAGAAAAGAAAGCACAAAAAACAGCAATCTAAAATTAATGATAACATAATGGCATAGTTTCACTATTTTTTGTCATTTTTCTAAATTGTTTCTCTTTCAATTCATTTAACAGTTTTGTCTATTATCATTTTATTAGGAATGTGTGTATAAGTACTTGTGTGTATTTTCTTCTCTGTAATATCTTAAAAAAAAATAAGGAGCATAGCTAGATGTATTTATATACAGCTTGACAAATACTTCTCTAAGGAACATTCACATTGATTTGTGGACTTTTCTCACCCATAGCAAAATGAATAGTTGTTTCTGATTTCCCCAATTCTGAAGAGAATAAGAAAGACATTGCCTGAAAATTATCTAGTGCATTTCATGGAAACTGGAAGAAATAGCAAGACCTTAAAAAATAAAACTGAAAACATCTAGAATCGATATGTTCAAAATCCAAAAAAATCACTAGTTTGATACTTGAGCCTCTTCAAATATTGAAACAGAGTAATACATTGAACCAGGCCATTGTTAGTAAAAATAAGATACATATTGGCATTTTACAGTATTTATGGTATCTCATGTTATTTTCTCTTTCAGTGGATTTACATGATGGCAGAAAGTCATTATCATCATCATCATCAACATCAAAAATTAAAAAAAAAAAAGAATCTGAAATGATAGCACTACATTTTATAGAACACCTTTGCATGAAGGATTCCAAAGAAAAAATACTTAAGCAAAATTTGGTGGAGGAAGTTGAGCTGTGGATGTTATTCTCTGGAGGTCACTGTGCTTAGAGTCCTTGAAAGAGGACATCCAACAAAGTTCCTTTGTCGTCACCTTTTACACTGCATTGAGCTCTTGTTTCCAACCTCAGTCACTGCTAATCCAGGCTACCTTCAGATGCTTGGAGGCAAATTCAGAGAAATTTGGTGACAACAGACAACAGACTAACATAGCCCGTTTTTCAGGCCCACTGCTAAATCGAGACATGGCTGGCTTCCAGAACTCCCATGTTCCAGTGTACCCGCAGGCATCACTGATTCTGGAGGTGTGATGTGGGCTTTTCTCTAATTCCTCCCTTTTGGTTTCCTTAATATCTAAATTTCTCCCACAAGAAGATCTTAGTTCTGGCGCCTGGGTGGCACAGTGGGTTAAGCCTCTGCCTCCGGCTCAGGTCATGATCCCAGGGTGCTGGGATGGAGCCCCGCATCAGGCTCTCTGCTCAGCGGGGAGCTTGCTTCCTCCTCTCTCTCTCTGCCTGCTTCTCTGCCACCTTGTGATCTCTCTCTCTGTCCAATAATAAATAAAATCTTAAAAAAAAAAAAGAAGATCTTAGTTCTATGAAAACTTTACATATTTAAAAAATGTATAGAGTGGCATCTCTTCTCTTGACTGAACACCAACTGATTTATAGGATTATATTTTATGACTTCTGTATTCTACCCTCATATCATATTACAGGATTATGACTTTCTTTCTCTAAATGTTGCTTTGAGTTATGTTTTGAAGGCAGCTCTAAGTTTATTGCAATATTGAAAAAGTGCAAGACTGGGTAAGGACAATATTCTCCAAATATTTAGCTTTTATTGACCTAAAATTATTTCAAATTAGAGAAATAAATAAATGGTGCTATGAATAATCAAAAGGTTTTTCATCCACGTGTTTTTAGAAAAAATATTTTTTAAGATTTATTTATTTTATTTTTTATTTTTATTTAAATTCAATCTATATATATGTGTGTGTATATATATATATATATATATATATATAATTTTTATTTATTTATTTGAGAGAGACAGATAGTGACAGAGATAGTGAGAGAGAGAGCACAAGCGGGGAGATGAGGGAGAGGGAGAAGCAGGCTCCTGCTGATCAAGGGCTCAATCTCAGGACCCTGGGATCATGACCTGAGCAGAAGGCAGACACTTAACTGAGTCACCCAGGTGCCCCTAGCCAACGTATATTTTTAAATAACTGCAATGGGGGCATCTGGGTGGCTCAGTCAGTTAAGAATCTGCCTTTAGTTCAAGTCATGATCTCAGGGTCTTGGGATCCAGCTATGGGATTGGGTTCCTTGCTCAGTAGGGAGTCTGCTTCTTCCTCTCCCTCTCTGCCTCTCCACCCCCCCCACCTCCTGCATGTGCTCTCTCTATCACTCTCTCTCTCTCTCTTTCCTACAAATAATTAAGTAAAATTAAAAAATAAAAAAATAAAAAAACCCTGCAATTGTTTCACTACATACTTTGTGGCATATTTCAATTCGGCTAGTATTCAATAAATTGGGCTTCTCTACAAACAGCAAGACCTGACTAAAGGAGACCTAATCTAGGAATAACGTATAGCAGGGTTCACCAAGTTTTTGTAAAAATTAGATATAGCCAGAATGAAATATAAATGTAATAATTAGCATCTTGCTATCTTTATGAATCAAAACATAACTGAATGTACAAATATATAATTAAGGTGGCATAATATTTTTTTTCTTTCATAAGCATTTATCTGTAAGCTTACTTACAGTATGTAAGGGAAGAGATGACCTTAATGAAACAGGCTTAAAAACACTTCAAATTTGAGTAGAGAAAAGCTTTTGCTGATTGCTCCCATTTTTAAATTCTTTCCTGGAATTTTTAATTCTCTTTGTGAACACCAAATTTATAAAGATATATTACTCACTTCTAAATTCTGACACAGGGAGGAATGAAAATTTTTTAGAATGATTAAAAGTGACTGGCTCAGATATACATACACACACATGCAGAAATTAGGGTAGAATAATGGAAATCAATATGAATATTTAAAATTAAAAGGCAGAAAATATGCTCTGGTATTTAAGACTTACCAGAGCATATTTGGAAACTTGGGGTAGATAGGTCCACCAGTTAAATGTAATCCTACATACCTATTATCTTTGTTTCCATCTCCAAAAGCACATTGTTTGGGGCTATATTTTTTTTCTGGTTTTGTTCTTTCTTACACTGCTCTGTAATGCGGAACCCTAAATGCATCATTCAACTGCTAACATTCCCAAAACCCACAACATGGAAAATGGGGCCACCATCCAATCATAAATAAATATGTCTGCACGCATAGTCTCTTCATAATTTTTTTTCTAACCATCTTGGGTTTCACTAAAACTTGAATTTCCTTCAAGATTGCTTCTTTCTTATCCTTCACTGTGCCTTAAAACACCCTCCAACAATATTGGCATTTTTCTCTTAAGTTTGAGAACACCGTGTTCAGAAACATTAACATCTTTACTGTAATACAAAATACATGTGTGATATTTCAATACCATGTAATCGTCATTTTATTACATGTTATTAATCCCTTCACATTCCCATTTTAACTCTGTAGCTAATCGCTTAAATCGCTTAATCTACTTTTTGGAAAACTGCATTTACTTCTCCTTTCTGTGTTTCTATGTAACATTTTCAATTTGGATCACCTCTACGATTGTAATTTTGTTCTTCTGTACCCAGGCACCTGAGAAGCATTAGAGAGAGAGAGCATACAAATTGATGATTTTCAGCCACTAACACTTCATTGATCACTGGATATTTTGAGGCCAGCTTTTTCTCTCATTTTTACTTGGTGAACATTCAAACTTCAGATTTCTCCCTGAACTTCTTTCCCAAACTTAACTCTCTTTTCTACCAGCACTGGTAATTTCCTTATTTCTAAAATTTCTCAGACACTGTCTTCCTTAGTTTTTGTGCACTGATAACTGTTCCTTTATGAACTATTCTTGGCATGGGTTTCTTAGTTCTTCACCTTTTTTTTTTTTCTTTCTTTTTTCAGTTTCCTTTGCCAAACCTCTTTGTTGCGTTTTTTCTTTTTATACTTTGTCTGAGTGAACTACTTCACAACCTCACTCTAAATACTTCTAGTGCAAAATCTTGGAAGTGCTTAAAAAGTAAAAAAGAGAAGGATAAAGTGTACTTCAGGCTAGTAACAAAAACAGCTATCATGCTAAAGAACAAAGGAACAAAAGGGAAATGGTTATGTTACCAGAGTCCAGGATACTATTTTCTAATGCAAACTAAAATTATGTGGAGATAGTATGTCAATAAGAAGCTGGAACCAGCAGTAAAATAATCTATGATCTGAGACGGATAACATGGAAGAAATATTCTGGCTTCTCCACCTGCTGATCTTGGTCTAGTGCTTTTCCCTGGCTGAATGTAACCAGAGCCAGTGAGCAAGTGCACCTGGAAATATGGAAGACGTCAGCCTTCTGTGATACAAACTAGAGTAAGGAAAGGCAAAAGATGGATAAGAGAAAAATCACACAAGTGACTATGTCATGGCTCTTACTGGTTTCAGGGTATTCTTACAGGCTGCTGTCTTCATCTTGGAATGTTCTTTCCATGTGTGTTGTGACTGTGTCTGTGAGACTTCCCTGGGGCCACCAAAGAGTCAGTCTTTCCTCTCTTCTCTATATTTCTAATATTTTGGTGTTTAATATGATATTGTAACAAAAATGTATATTTCATTTAATAACTTGAGTTTTTGTTTACTTTTTTTACTCATTTATTTTTTCTTTCTTACAATCTAAGTTCTGGATTTTTTATTCAATGTACATTTGCTGAATGAATAAAAAGCTCTATTTCCAACTATCAGTTTCTGGAATTATAAATTCTAGTAAAACCAGCAATAAATAAATAAAAATTAAAAAGTGCTGGGTATTATATGCAACTGTCAAATTGTTGAACACTACATATGAGACTAATGATGTACTGCATGTTGATCAATTGAATTGAAATTTAAATTCAATTGAAATTTAAAAAAAAGTACCCCAAAAAAGAGTCAAAATGTAAAAAAAAAATAAAGTATTGATCTTTATAACTACACTCAGGTAAATGATGAGTAAAGTATAACTTTATCAACCTCTCAACACATAAGATTCTCGTGCTGCAAGAGAATCTCCTCATTTTCCATTACATAGTTATCAATTTTACTCCTTCTATTTAAAATAACTTTTAAACTTTTAAAATGCAATATTTCATTCTTTATATGCTCCTGTTCAGCCTTGATATATTGTCCTAGAAACACATTTCACAACCTAAGAGAGATAGTGAATGGGTTAAAAGGCTAGATACTGGGGGCTAATAGAGTAAATTCATATTCTGACTTCAACTCTTACCTACTGAGTAACTGTGAGTACATTATTAGTCTCCCATTCAGTTTTCTTATTTTAAAAATGAGGAGATTAATATTAACATATGATTGGTATGAAAACTAACAGAGTTAAGATAGATAAAATATTTTTAAAAAATTTTTGGCTGAATATTTTAATATTCTTAACTAGTAATCAGATGAGTACTCATAAAATTTAATGACAATTCAAATAATTTTCTTCTCACAACTAAAAAGAAAATATTTTTTAGAGTAAAAATTCTTATAAAAGCCCATTATATGAGTGCATAATACAAAAGATTATGAATAGAAATAACAATACACAATCAATGGGCAAATGCAATCAGTGCAGTTAATGTTATTAAAAACTGAATCTGGGACACCTGGGTGGCTCAGTTGGTTAAGTGGCTGCCTTCGGCTCAGGTCATGATCCCAGCCTCCTGGAATCCCACGTTGGGCTCCTTGCTTGGCAGGGAGCCTGCTTCTCCCTCTGCCTCTGCCTGCCTCTCTGTCTGCGTGTGCTCGCTCTCACTTCTCTCTCTATGACAAATAAATAAATGCAATCTTTAAAAAAACAAAAAACTGAATTTATAGAAATAGGTGAGGCTTCATTTCACCCTCTTTCATTTAACTGTGTAGTTAGATGCCTAAAAACATACCAGAGACTGTTGTCTGTTAGAGAGAAGAGTGAAGTAAAGTTCACCTAAATATTATTTGATCATAAAAATGCAGCTCTTCTGAACTTGTCAGACACCACTGTCATTTTAAATGATTAGTATTCTTATTTTTAGAAACAAACTAATTATTTAGTTTGTGTATAATTATTGACGTCTAATTATTGATGATTGAATTTTAAGAATCCCAATAGAAAAACATTATAAAAGTAAGGTAGTCTATCGAAATTTCAGCACTTAAAACCTACTGATCAAGTCAGATATAATAATAAATAAGTAATAATGCTAGAAAATATACTTATGTGTGC
The DNA here is from genome assembly GCF_022355385.1 of Mustela nigripes. Lineage (NCBI taxonomy): Eukaryota > Metazoa > Chordata > Mammalia > Carnivora > Mustelidae > Mustela > Mustela nigripes. The sequence continues at coordinate 177,913,448 of NC_081557.1, forward strand.
TTTTTATTTTTTTAAAGATTTTATTTATTTGACAGACAGAGATCAGAAGTAGGCAGAGAGGCAAGCAGAGAGAGAGAGGGAGAAGCAGGGTCCCTGCTGTGCAGTGAGCCCAATGCAGGACTCCATCCCAGAAGCCTGAGATCATGACCTGAGCCGAAGGCAGTGGCTTTAACCCACTGAGCCACCCAGGTGCCCCTGATGTGTGTTTTTTAATACCTGTTTCCTAATTTGTAGTTCTCTTCTCCCCTCCAGAAATTCCCCCTGATTCCCTAACTTCAGAGTAACACTTCTTCTAGTGCCTTGTCTACCCAAATATGCAGAAGAAATCCCATTCTTAACTTACATTCTCCAGCCAGTTCCATAATTATTTCTAGCAGTCTAATCCTGGAGTTTTTGGTCTTAACTAGAAAGCAGATTCCTTTTTTTTTTTTTTTTTTAAATTCATATACAAGAGCCCATGTTCAAGAGCCCCTTTAAGATTGGGACTATCTTGTCTTTCTCCTTCATGAGATTGGAAATCATTATTTATGGCCCTAGGCTGAGTTAGCAGAAAATTCTACCTGCTAACAGACAGCTCTGTTCAGAATGCCACATATTGTGTAACCTGAAAGGCTATAATCACACAACATCTGCCTATCATGACATTTATTGTTGGGGTTGATTTGTGTCCCCAAAAAGACATTTTGAGGTCATAGTCCCCAGTACCTGTGAATTTGAACTTGTTTGGAAATAAGGTCCTTTACAGATAAAATCATGTGAAGATGAGGTCATTAGGGTAGGTTTTGAAACTCAAATGTGACTTGTGTCCTTATAAAACAAAGGAATTTGAGACCTAGAGACACATAGAACACCACAAAACCCTCTGAATAATCAAAACAATCTTCTTCTGGGGAAGAAGAACAAATCTGGTGGTTTCATGCTCCCTAATTTCAAACTATATTGCAAAGCTATAGTAATTAAAGCAGTATGATATAAAATAAGAAACAAACAAGCAGATTAATATAACAGAAGATACAGTCTAGAAATAAATCCATATTTAAAGGATAATTTATAACAAAGGAGAAAACAATATACAATAGTGCAAAGACACTCTCTTCAATAAATGGTGTTGGGAAAACTTAACAACTATATAAAATTAATGAAACTGTATAGCCTCCTATAACAAATACAAAAATTAACTTTAAATTAATTAAAGATTTGAATGCAAGATCTGAAACTATAACACCCCTAGAAGAAAACATAGGTGGTAAGCTCCATGATACAGGTTTTGGTGATAAATTTTTGAATCAGATATTAAAAGCAAAAGCAACAAAAAGAAAAACAAATAAATGAGACCACATCAAAGTACAAAGCTTCTGTATACCAAAGGAAACCATCAAGAAAATGAAAAGGTAACTTATTAATGGGAGAACATATTTGCCAATTATTTATCTAATAAGGGGTTAATACCCAAATATGTAAATATGTAAATATTTTTTTAAAAAAATTTAGGAAAAAAGAAAAAAAAAAGAAAATCCAAACAATCTGATTTAAAAATGGACAAGGATCTGAATATACATCTTCTTTTGAAAAAAAGAAGATGTATAGATGGTCAACAGGTATATGAAAAAATGCTCAATATCATTAATCAGCAGGGAAATGCAAATCAAAATCAGAAGGAGATACTACCTCACACCCATTAGAATGGCTATGATTAAAAGAGACCAGAATTAAGTGTTGGTGAGGATATGGAAGAAAGGGAATACTTACGCACTGCTGGTGTGAATGTAAGTTTGTGCACCTACTTTGAAAAATATTATGTCCTCAAAAAATTAAAAATAGAATTGCAGTATGATCCATAAATTTCACTACGAGTATTTATCCAAAGAAAACAACAATAAAAAAATTACTAAAAAACTTATACATACCTCCATTTTGACTGCAGCATTATTTATAATAGCCAAGAAATGGAAACAACCTGTGTCAATCAATGGATTAGTGGATGAGGAAGATGTGGCGTGTACACACACACACACACACAAATACTATTCAGTCATTAAAAAATAATGAAATTTTGTCATTTCTGACATGAATGGCTGGACCTCAAGGGCTTATTATGCTACATGAATTAAGTCAGGAAAATACAAACACTGTATGAATGTGGAAACTAAAAAAAAAAAAAAAAAAGTTAAAATAAAATAAATATAAATTTAAAAATTTACTTAAAAATTATTTAAAATAAAAATAGAAAACAAGCAAAATCCCAAACTTACTGACACAGAGACTAGATTGGAGGTTGGGAAAAATGGATAAAAGGAGCCAAGAAGTAAAAAGAAAAAAAAATAAGAAAAAAAAAGTGATGCTTACATGTATCTTATTTTGTAGACTCATTATTCCATAAAATTGTACAATAAGATAGTGAGTTGTGAGAAAGAATTTATTTGGGAAAGTGACAAACTGACTTTTAAAAATAATTTCAGTTGCATAACCAGAAAATATTTTATCTGTACTCATTAAAAAATGATGAATTAACTGTTTCCTTTGCTGTGCAAAAGCTTTTGATCTTGTAAACCTGGTGATTCACAGACCTGTACCTCTGGGGATAAAAATATATGTTTATAAAAAATAAAAAATTTTATTAAAAGCCTTCAAAAAATGATGAATTAGGTTCAAGATAAAATCTATAAACTTATACAACAGAAACTTAAACTTTTTTTTTTTTTTCATTTTCACTAATTGAAGAATTATGTCTCTCCTTTGGAGGAGAATATACCATGGTATAACGAATTTTTTGTTAGCATTTTTTTCAAAGGTGTAATCCTAAATTCTTCCTTGAAAAAGAGTATAGTTCCTATGGGTCCATTTTATAACATTGGCAAGAATTATTTGGTAGTAAATACTCAAAAAACAATAATACTATTATTCACTAAGAAAAAAAAAAGAGGAAAGATTTCACTTCTCTATAACAGAACCTGCTTTAGTGCCTATATAGTAATAGAGCTACCAGAAGGAATGCCAATGATACCTGTGACAAAAGTGACATTCATGGATTGATGCATTCTGTATAAAGGGATTTGTGAGAAAGGTATGTTAGGAATATTAAGCCATTTTTCTTGTCAGAAATAAATGCAGCAGTTTTCTCTGCCCTTGCCAACATTTTGTATACTTTAGTTCTCAAGACATAAATTTTTTATTGTCATACATCAAAAAAAAATTTAAATCTTGAAAAATATTTCAATCAATGTATACATTACACAGGGTAAAATAGAGATTAGTAATTGATTTTCCATGAAATCACATAACCCACTCCACCCAATTAAGCTCTAAACTCTACTTTTAGATGCACACTATAGGAACTGCTTTCCACTTCAGATCTGACCAAAAGCTGGGCTGGCTCCATATCACTTACTTTCAGAATGACATTGCTAAAATGAAAATAATTTGAACATCAGAGAGTGGTTTGCATAATTTGCAAACAAAATGTTAACATTACAGTAACAAATGTTATCCAGTATATGAATAAATAAGAACATATCTCTTATTTCCATTTTAGTATTATAGAGAAATCAAATGAGCTGCCCATGGTCAATGTTAATGGTGGTTTCAAATACATTGATTTTATAGACAGAGTCATAATTTTTATGATAAATGGTAAATAGAAACAGAGCATTTATGACTGTTTCCCTTAACAGTATGCTAGTATATGCTATTTCTTTTTAAAAATAGCATATTTTCTATGGTGCTGCCGACCACTCTACAAATGCATTAATCACTTTTCTTTTTGCTTAAGTTTTTGTTTTAATTCAGTTAACATACAGTGTTAAATTAGGTTCAGGTGTACAATGTAGAGATTCTACAATTCCACACATCACCTGAGGCTCTGTCATAAGTGAACTCCTTAATCCCATCATATATTTAACCCATCTCTCCACCCACATTTGTGTTCATTCTTAAATTCCACATATAGTGAAATTACATTGCATTTATCTTTCTCTGACTGATTTATTTTGCTTAGCATAATACATTCTACTTCTGTCCATACAGTTGCAAATGACAAGATTTCACTCTTTTTAATGGCCGAGTAATATTCCACCACACACACACACACACACACACACACACACACACACACACACACCCCATCTTCCTTTATCCATTCATCAACTGATAGACATTTGGGCTCTTTCTATAATTTGACTGTTGTTAATAATGTTGCTATAAACATTGAGATTCATGTGCACCTTCAAGTCAGTATTTTTTTATTCTTTTGGGTAAATACTTAGTAATGCAATTCCCAGGTTATAGGGTAGTTCTATTTTTAACCTTTTGAGGAGTCTCTATCTGTCTTCCAGGATGACTGTACCAGTTTATATTCTCACCAACAGTGTAAGTGGGTTCCCCGTTCTCTGCATCCTTACCAACACCTGTTTCCTGTGTTGTTAATTTTAGTCTTTCTGAAAGGTGTATGGTGGTATCTCCTTGTCGTTTTGATTTATATTTCCATGAGGAGGAGTTATATTGGACATCTTTTCACGTCTCTGTTAACTGCCTGTATGTTTTCTTTGGAAAAATGTATATTCATGTCTTTTGCACATTTCTTAATTAGATCGTTTGTTTCTTGGGTGTTGAGTTTGCTAAGTTCTTTATAAATTTTCAGTACTAATCCTTTATCAGATAGGTCACTTACAAGTATCTTCTCCCATTCCAAAGGCAGCCTTTTAGATTTGTGTTTCCTTCACTGTGTAGAAGCATTTTTTTTTAATAGCCCCAGTAGTTTATTTCTGCTTTTATTTTATTTCCCTTCCCTCAGGAGACAACCCTTAGAAAGGAGTTGCTATGTTTGATGTTAAAGGGGTTACAGCTTGTGTTCTTTTCTAGGATATTTATAACTTCAGATCTTTCATTTAGGTTCTTACTCCTTTTTAAATTTGTGTTTGTGTATGGTGTAAGAAAGTGGTCTAGTTTCATTATTTTGCATGCTGCTGTCCAGTTTTCCCAATACCGTTTGTTGATGAGACTGTCTTTTCCCCTTAAATATTCTTTCCCACTTTGTAGAAGATTAATTGACCATGTACTTGTGAATTTATTTCTGGATTTTCTATTTTGTTTCATTGATGTATGTGTAAATTTTTGTTCCAGTACCATGCTGTTTTGATGACTACAACTTTGTAATATAACTTGAAATCCAGAATTCTCTGATGTCTCCAGCTTGGTTCTTCCTTTTCAACATTGCATTAGCTATTTGAGGTCTTTTGTGGTTCCATACCAAATGTTCCATACCAAATTTTAGAATTACTTGTTCTAGTTCTGTGAAAAATGTTATTGGTACTTTGAAAGGGATTGCACTAAATGTGTAGATTGCTTTGGGAATTGTACACAGTTTAACAAGATTTGTTCTTCAAATCTATGAGCATGGAATGTCTTTCTCTTTTTTTGTGTTATTTTCAATTTCTTCATCAGTGTTTTAGAGTTTTCAGAGGAATTCTTTGGTTAGGTTTATTCTAGGTATCTTATTATTTTTGGTAAAGTTGTAACACTACTCACTTTACATTCAAAACTGGAAAATTGGATTAAATACACGCACCACCAAATAAAGCTGCCAAAGTCTAACTTCAATTGTGTGTATGACTGGGTATCTGGATTTATTTTGAGGTGAAAGTATAGTACCTAGGTTTTGCAGACAGACAAGCTCAGTAACAATGAAATTAAGTGCATACTCTGGAATGATCTTTTTGCTTGAGTTCTGATTTAAGCAGGTGATATGGGCAAGGAGCAAGGACACACAGTTAATTAGATGAGTGTGGAAAATAATGTAAGAGCCATGCACTATAGATGTTGAAATTAAGTGTCAAAACCATAATTTTTTTTTTTTTTAAGATTTATTTATTTATTTATTTGACAGAGAGATCACAAGTAGACAGAGAGGAAGGCAGAGAGAGAGAGAAGCAGGCTCCCTGCTGAGCAGAGAGCCCGACATGGGACTCGATCCCAGGACCCCGAGATCATGACCCGAGCCGAAGGCAGCGGCTTAACCCACTGAGCCACCCAGGCGCCCCTCAAAACCATAATTTTAATTTCAGTTTTGGTAAGTGGTATCAAACATAATATTAAGTTGTACCTTCTACCTTCTTGTGAGTTTTATAAACCTTATGAGATGTCCATTCAAAATAGGAAATTTTTCTTCCTCCCCAAATTTATGCTATATTCTTTTCATTCATTTGTGATGTGTGTTTATGTTTGGGTATTGTCACAAAAACAAAACAAACAAACAAAAAGGAAACATGTTAATAATTAATTTCATCCAGTTATGGGGAGGGACAAGATGGCCAGAAGTAGGAGACTCTGTTTCAACCGGTCCCCTAAAGTGAGCTAAATATCTACCAGAACACTCTGAACACCCATGAAATCAGTCTAAGATGTAAGATTATACACTTCCATATCTCTATGGGGACAGAAGAACATCACTGAAGAGGTAAAACGGAGTGGGAATGCTCAGACTGATATCAGAGGATAAACAGAAGGGGGAGGGAGCCACCAGAAGCAACCCTTTGGAAAGTAATATCCCAATATGAAAATGCCCTGTGATTGGGGACTACCATTAACTTGGAGTCTGGTTAAAAGCACTCAAAAAGAGCAAAAGATCTTAAGGGACAACTGGTGGATTGGGTGGTCATGGGCACAGCCCTAAGCCCATGGTAGCAAGATGGTCACCATTGGTGACCACCCATGCCAGAGAGTCCATTGGGGTCTCCAGTCTGTGGTCCCTGAGCCTACCACTTTCTGCTGCTTGCACCAGTGTTCGTGCTGTGTGCACTCCTGCCTGCACTTGAGAGAGCACTCAGCCTGCTCTCAGACCCTGACCTGTGCAGCCATGGGGTCTGAGTGCACCCAGCCCATGCCTGAGAGAACCTGGCTGGGACTCCAGTCACGATCCTTCCCCCTGCAGCTTTTTGTGACCTGCCCAGCCGCCAGGTGTCAGTGCACCAGATGTGGGTCTAGACTCCAGATGGCAATCCCAGCAACAGCAGCCACTGGAATTGGACTCCCCAGACAGATATCACTTGCAGTTTTAGTGGCATGGGGATTCAGAGACAAGCAAGGGGCCTCAGGTGGCCACTGGGATGGTGGCTGGGAGTGCTCACGGCCCATGGGAGGTTGCAGTGTTCAGTGGAGTTTGCAAGGGGGAGTCTGTGTGTTCTGGACCACCCAGAGGGGAGCAGACTGAGGCTTCTCTCTGAGGCAGAGGTCTGGGTGAAGACAGTTTACTTTCCACTAAACCTCCAAAAAGCCACAAAAAGCCACCAAAGAACAAAAACATCCAGGGAGCAGAAGCCTGAAAAACTGGTTTCCACAAAGCCCAGCCCCTTGATAACCTGCAGAGCAACTCAACCCAAGCAAGACTGACTGAAAAACAGCACTGTCAGGCCCCTTCCCCAGATGAAAAGCCAAAAGAACAAGAGGACAGCCACCACAGAGTCCCCATAAACCTGTAAAACCCCATCAGGGGAGAACAGTATATTAAGCTCCCAGTATTGTCCCCAAACCTGTATATTTCATAGCTACAACTTTTTTTCTTTTTTTATCTTTTCTTTTCTTCTTTCTTTCTTTCTTTTTCTTTCTTTCTTTCTTTTCTTTCCCTTCCTTCCTTCCTTCCTTTCTTAAGATTTGTATTTATTTATTTGAGAGAGAGCATGAGAGAGGAGAAGCTCAGAGGGAGAAGCAGACTCCCCATGAAGCTGGGAACCTGATGTGGGACTCCATCCCAGAACTCCGGGATCATGACCTGAGCTGAAAGCAGTTGCTAACCAAGAGAGCCACCTTTTTTTTTTTTTTTTTTTTTTTAATTCATTCTCAGTATTCTATTTACCATTACAATGAGAGTTGTAATACTACATCTTCCATAATAACCTTTTAACTTTAAAGTTTTTCATACATATACATATCTCTGTCTCTCTCTCTCTTGATACATATAGGTAAACACTTCAAGATAATCCTTTTTCCTTATTCAATACTACCCCTATATATAAACCAGTTTTGATTTCCCTGTATCTCTGGAAAGTTGACTCCTTTAACAAAGATAACAAGATATACCCAGGAAGAACTGAAATAACTTTCCTCACTCACATTGAGGGTTTATAACCACCCTGCTTAAGAATGTTTGGATCAGTCAGGAAATCAAAGAATTTAAACAATTCATGGAGATCAGTGAAAATGAAGGAATGAGAATTGCACTACTGGGTATTTAGCCAAAGATACAGATGTAGTGAAAAGTAGGGTCATCTGTACCCCAATATTCATAGCAGCAATGGCCATAATCATCAAACTGTGGAAAGAACCAAGATGTCCTTCAACAGACGAATGGATAAGGAAAATGTGGTCCATATATACAATGGAGTATTATGGCTCCATCAGAAAGGATGAATACCCAACTTTTGTATTAACATGGGCGGGACTGGAAGAGATTATGCTGAGTGAAATAAGTCAAGCAGAGAGAGTCAATTATCATATGGTTTTACTTACTTGTGGAGCATAAGGAATAACATGGAGGACATTAGGAGAAGAAAAAGAAAAGTGAATTGGGGGAAATCAGAGAGGGAGACAAACCATGAGAGACTGTGGACTCTGATAAACAAACTGAGGGTTTTGGAATGGGGGGACTGGGGAATGGGTAAGCCTGATGATGGGTATTAAGGAGGGCATGTATTGAATGGAGCACTGGGTGTGGTGCATAAACAATGAATCCTGGAACATTGAATAATAAAATATAATAAAAATATTTTAAAAATTGATCCAGTTAGTCAATAAATCAAAATGATTTAATGATCTAAACCTATGTTAATAATTATAATGTTTTTATTTCTTCAATCTCAACTTTTAAAGCAGTGAGCCAGATAAGTAAAAGTTTCTGCTACACACCTGTGAAAATTTTTTTTAAATTTATTTAATTGGAAAATTTTCAAATATTTTATAATACTTTGCGATGTATAGGCCTTAATGGGTGTAATTTCTATACTCTGTCACCTGTTATGCCCATCTATAATTAGCCAATGTTAAATCTTTCTAACATATAAATAAATTTCAATATTAATCCTGTTTAACTCCACATTTACCTCCAAACACTGCCCATCTCTCCTTCATTTCATTGTAGTATAAAGTAGAAACTGTAATTTTCCTATAAGACATCCTTTTTTTTCCTTTTTTTAAAGATTTTATTTACTTATTTGAGAGAGATGGAGATAGAGCATAGAGAGATTATGAGAGCGAGCAGAGCATACTTATCACTGAGCAGAGAACCCCATGCAGTGTTCGATCCCAGGGCACTGAGATTATAGTCAAGCTGAAGGCAGAGCTTAAGCAACTTATTAACAGTTCAACAAAACATAGTGCTTTTATCACCAACTTTAACTAATAAATATATATACATAATAAAAATATAATACATATTAGATATATATTTCTATTAAGCTATTTCTTTTTTACTAATGTAGATCAATGAAGATTACTCACATATTTATTAGACTTTACAATAACTACTTGCACTTGTACTACATGAAACATTTTTCACTCCCTTACTGATGTCAATTACTGAAGGCAAAGTTCAATTTTTTGGTATCCTACTGTATTTTAAATGTCCTAAAAATAATGAAAAAGCAAGCAACTCTTGTAGAACCTGGGTGGCTCAATGGTTTAAGCCTCTGCCTTCTGCTCAGGTCATGGTCTGAGGGTCCTGGAATCAAGCCCTGCTTCAGGCTTTCTGTTCAGCAAGGAGCCTGCTTCCCCCTCTCTCTGCCTACCTCTCTGCCTACTTGTGATCTCTGTCTCTCTGTCAAATAAATAGTTTTTTTTTTTTTTAAAGAAAAGCAAGCAACACTCATTTTTAACTTAATTATAGTCATAATAACCAAATTTCATAAATTTATGGCTTATTCTGGGAATACAATCTTACTTTGGATTTAATTTCTGCATTTTATTTGCACTAAAGTTGGATAGTACTCTAAATTAGTTTGTAGGTTAGCTTAATCATGTGAATAAAAATTATGAGCCTCTGAAATATTTTGTCAGATTGTTTTCATGTTCATTTAAAAATTTATTGCTTGAACTTTAAAAAAATAATAATTAGACTGGTTTATCACCATGTTAAAAAAAATGTAAGCAGGCTTGTTATATTCAGAATGCAATCCTAATGAGGCAAACTGAGCATGTTCTTCATCTGAGTGTACAAGTAGAGTTCACTAACCACCCACCTCATTAAGTTTGATATGTCATCAATACGGGAAGTTGAATGCTGGTTGTAAAACAAACATAAAGTGTAAACTGCCGAGTGAAGTCAGTCTCATGTTTAACTCAAGGCTGTATTTCTTACTTTGCTATCTCTTATGATAAAGTGTTTGCACAATGTTATATCTTCAGTAAGAGTTAATTGAATCTACTGATTACAGATTTTTGCACATTTCAAGCTAATTTAATTCTAATAAAAATTATTAGTGGTCTTGCAAACACATATACAAATAATCAAAAATTTTTCAAAATAATAAAAAAAAATGAATATACCATTTACCATTTGAAATGAAATCTAACTTGTCAATTCCAAATAGAAATGAGCTGTGGATGGCATTAACCATGTCAACCTTATTAATAACACCAAAAATACAAAAACTATTACACATGTATAATGAGAAATTGCTAGAAATAGTTACATTTTAATCTTTAGTTTCTTCAATATCAATCATTCCAAAATGAAAAAATAATCAAGAATCAACTGGTTAAATAAGAACAAAACAACAAAACAAAAAAGACCAGAAGTTTAGAGATCTACTATGTTCAAATATGTCATTTAATTATCTATATTTTCTCACTTATTATTTAGAAATTTCTCACACTTTATATGTGATAAAACTAGCTCAAATAGATCAAATCTTTTTATCAAAATTAAAAATAGGTAGAATTATTTCTTATCTTTAGTTTACTATATCCATAAGGATTATATATAATGCTAAAAAATTAGCAACATATAATACTATTATAATGAAAGCAATTGATTTTCGTATGTTATCATATTTAATACTCAAAATATACTACTTATACCCTTTTACAAATGAGAAATCTATAAATTAGAGTTTTAAGAAAATTTTTATGTATCTTAATGAAGCTGAAACTCTGATCTTCTGATCTTTTTACTTCAAATCTCCTATTCTTTCCTCTGCTTCTCAACTAGAATAGTTTACTAAATGACAAAGTTCAATGTCAAGTAAAAAAAGTCTAAAATAAGACTCCTTGAGCACCTGGGTGGCTCAGTGGGTTAAGCCACTGCCTTCAGCTCAGGTCATGATCTCAGGGTTCTGGGATCGAGTCCCGCATTGGGCTCTCTGCTCAGTGGGGAGCCTGCTTCCTCCTCTCTCTCTCTGCCTTCCTCTCTGCCTAGTTGTGATCTCTCTCTGTCAAATAAATAAATAAAATCTTAAAAAAATAAAATAAAATAAAAATAAATAAAATAAAATAAGACACCTTAAGCTATTTTTACTAAATGATACATTAAAGTGAGATATTTACTATGATGCTGGTGATGGCTAGCTTAGAAAACACTAATAGAATAAGTAAAAAATATCTACGTCTTATACTTCATAAAAAGATAATGAAGGATTGTCCCAGAATTACTTCAAAATATTAGAATAATAATGTCAGTAAATAGTGTCAATAATAGTGTCAGTGCTAGGTCACCCGGTAGGAACAATGTTCTCTGTACTTTATATAAGCTTGACATTCCTACAAATCTACAGATATAAAGGGGGGACAAGCCTACCAGTCTTTTAATTGGGCAGATCTTTCACTCTGGGAAAGCTGCAAAAAAACCTCAAATATCACATGCATCCCTGTGAGATATCTGAAGGCCAAAATGACACCATCTCCGTATTTTCACATTCTCCTATCTTTATCTGGTTTATAACTTAGCATATTTTGCGACTGTTTGAAGAATGAGCCCAAGGAAAGCAACATCAAACAAAGGGACAAATCATTATTCTCATCAAACTTTCAATCATAGAACAGACTTTATCCTAGTGCTGTGATCTACCCAAAACTATTGGGTACAACTAAAGTATGTTTAGAGAAGCATTTAGACATTTAAACATTTAGAGAAATATTCAGAAACTTAACTAAGTATATTAAAAAGATGGTGAAAATAAACTGCATAATCACACTGTTCAGAATGTTAGAAAGTTAGATAGGAATTAAAAAATTGATTTAGGAGGAAACAGAAGAATGTGTATGTATATATATGTGTATATACACATACATAATTTTTATATAATATATATTTACAAAAATGAGGTAGAAAACAGAAAATGAAACTACAGAATAAATGGAAGAGCTGATTTTCTTTCCATATCAAATAGAAAAGAATCGGGGTGCCTGGGTGGCTCAGTGGGTTAAGGCCTCTGCCTTCAGCTCGGGTCATGATCCCAGGGTTCTGGGATCGAGTCCCGCATTGGGCTCTCTGCTCCGCAGGGAGCTTGCTTCCCTTCCTCTCTCTCTGCCTGCCTCCCTGCCTACTTGTGACCTCTCTCTCTGTGTCAAATAAGTAAATAATATCTTAAAAAAAAAATAGAAAAAAAGCAACATTTAGCTAATGTAGTTAAGAATAAAATGCAGGTAGTTTAAAAGGAAATTAGAATGAAATAATATTCATAAACCCTAATGAAATCAAAAGTATTATGAAAGAATATTATTAATTCTCCTGAGGCTTCTCCAAATTATAATCTTAATTTCTTAAAGAAAGGTATGAGACTATGAGGTATTCTATTAAAGAAGAATGAACCAAAATTTTCACAGGCAAGCTGTTTTTGAAATGTAAACTATACAGTGTCAAATACCCAAAATATTTTTAAAATTTGGGGTACACAATTACCAGGCTTTTTCTTGGAAAATCTTTAAGAGTACTGTATCAGTTCAGATACTGCCTACTCTATGTCATTTTTCTTGAACAATAAGGATATTTATCATCTCAAGTCAGATTTCACAATGTTTTCTACTCTGTCATCCTTTCAATGTCAGTTCTGTCCTTTTATAAATACCTCCAGTATCTCCAGATACTACATCAAGACAAGACAATGCTGAGACTCAGAAAAGGATCACTCTCATTCCTATTATTCACTAAGATGGAAGAGTTTCTTAGTGGCCTCACAACACAAGATCTTTCCTTACTCCTTGGCTAAAATTAGGTGATAGTCACACATGTAAAATTTCAGTTGCCAAAAACTTAGTATCAAACAAAGAATAAAAATATAAAATATTAAAGACATAAACAAAAAATCAAAATATTTCACTAGAGCTATACTAAAAAAAAATGCCAGTCCTAATTCATAAATGCTCACATGGAGTTCCAAAAAATATGAATAAATAAACCTAACTAAAAATAAATTAGGACTAATTTCAATTATACATATACTTCAACCCTTTACCATAATCTCTTTACAGAGATCCTGCCATCAAAGGTCTATGGAATAATCATAAAAATTGTTCCTACATTAGGAAATAAAGAAAAAAATTCAAAAAGTAGAAATGATAAAAGTTTATCTGATCTGGCTGTAATAAAACTATATCTCTATTAAAAAGATAGAAAAATACCAGTATTAGGAATATTTCAAAACACTGTTGTTAACTCTTGGATCAAAAGAGAAATGAAGTTCAACAACTAAATTAATTTATTCTACCTACAAACATTTCCTATATACTATGTAGTAGTTAATATATTCAAGGCACATATATTATATGTGCAAGGCACTGAGCATACAATGATGACCACACAGATAATGTTTGTCAGCTGCTCAATTAAACCTGCACTCCAATGGAATAGATCCACAACGGGGAGAGGAAATAACAGAGGGTGATGTTTTATTTATTTTTTTCTTTTTATTTTGAGATTTTATTTAAATTCAAGTTGATTCACACATAGTGTAGCGTTAGTTTTAGTGGTAGAATTTACTGACTCAGGAGTGATGTTTTAGATAGGATGGTAACATAAGCCTTTTTTGGAAGGAAAATTTTTAAGCACTACATAAAATGTGAGAGTGAATCATGTGGATATCAGGGAAAAAGTATTCCAGATAAGGGAATAGTAAGCGTAAAACCCTCAAATGGTTATGGAATTAGTAAGTTTGAGGAATTACAAAAAAGATAGTTCTATGATGGATACAGAATAATAAGGAGCAGAATTGTAGGGATGGAGGTGTAAAAAGCACCCAGGTGGCATATATATGGCTTTATGAATTTCTGTGTATATATAATAAATGTAATATATTATACATAATATAATTTATTATAAATATAATATGATATAATATAATTTTATTATAGATTTTATTATAGAAAGTATAATTTGTGTACATAACTAGAAAGAATAGTACATTGAATCCACATGTACTCAGCACTTACTTTCAAAAATTAACAACACTTTGCTTAGCTTCATTCATATGTTTCTCTCTAACCACCATTTTTTGAGAAAGAGTCACAAGACAATTTCAGTCATGCTGTGCAGTTTTTAGTACACTATCTCTTTAAGCACATGATGAATATGTGGTTATTCCACCTTATGTGATGTTTAGATTGATTAGAAAGTTTTTATTTAATTAATCTAGTTCCTCAATTATAACATTTCTAGTTAGGACATAATTTCTGGAAATAGAAACAGCATTGCCTCATGCATTAGATTGGGATCAGAATAAAAAAGCCATGAAGACAACAAGAATTTGGAATTAAATGCTATTGATTAAATGGTTGTACCTTTTACTGTAATAGGCAGCACAGGAGAGAAATAGACATTGAGATAAATCACTATTTTATTCATAACTGTAGGTCATTTTTGATGTCTCTTAACATCTAAGCCATGATATGAATCTAAAATTCAGAGGAAAGGTTAGGAACGGTGATATAAATTTTAGGGACCATTATATTGGAGACTGATTATTAAGCCAAGTGACTGAAGAAGACAACCTTAGTAGTATTTTAAAAAGAAAAGGAAAGAAAGAAGAAAAACCTGTAACACTTCATCATTTATTGGTAGGAAAATTAGAAATATATAAGACTTATGAGAAATGGTCCTTGAAATGAGAGGAAATCCAAGAGGGTGTGATGCATCAAAAATCAAGAAAGTAAATATAGAACGGAGAGAGCAATCAGCTGAGTCAAACATTGCCTTAATCATGTTAGATTAGGAAGAAGGCTTGATATTTGGATTTGGTAATGTAGAGTTCATTACTGACCTTAATAGGAATTCTCTTTGGAGAGAAAGGAACTTTCTTGGAATGTTGTTCCACAGAGCACTTGGAGAAAAGAAAGTGAAGGTGGAAGATATAGGCAAAAATACTGAGATTTCCATAATGGGGGGAAAAAAAAAAGTCAGAACTTGAAGATACTTGTGCCATCAAGGGAAATTTTTAAATTTATTTGTTTTGTTTAAGATGACATTTATTTTGTTGTATTTTTTGTATTTTTATGTTAATTAAATGGATCTGGGAAACAGGAAAAAACAGACAATGTAGAAGATGGAAAAAAATGGTTACAAGAAAAATGGCTTAGTTTGGTTCAGAGTTTGCAACTCTGGTACAAAGAAAGAATGATAGACTTTACATAACCCCAGGAAATATTCACCCTTTTTAGCAGAGGCAGATGAAAAATAAATTTTATATTCAATAAATGTGGGACTTCACTTTAAGAGGCATTTTATTATCATTTTTGAGAATAGTAAAATGAATTGATAAATGAAATATATTGGAAATAACAAGAAAGATATAGTGTCCACTAATGTTAGAAAAATGTATTTTAAAAAAGGCTATACAGTGTGACTCTGTGATTGGGTACACCCATATTAAGCTGCTCAGTTCCACATATGGAGAGACAGCTAAATATAAATAAACTGGAGTTTTGAAAGAAACAGATTATAGTAGGAGAAGGAGAAGATATAGGTAGGTATGCAATTAGAGGTTAGTTTTGAATCATTGTGGAGGAAAGTGGTACATAAGAGAAAAAATAATGAAAAAAGTTATAAATTGAATTAATTAAAAATCGTTACAATCAGCTTCCTTACAAACAAAATATTTCATATATTTTGAAGTATTACCTGTCACTCTTCTGACCCTATTTCACACACACATTCCCCCCCCGCCCCCACACACAGAGATCTTTGCCCTGAATTTGATGATTATGGTTCCAGAGCATATCTTTGTATGCTAAGTACACACATTCATGCATAAACATGTATGTGTATAAATATATATATACATATATATGTATATGTATTTTTAAACATTTACAAAAATTATTGTATAATTTTCTTTGTATCCTTCTGCAACTGCTTAATTTTGAGTTGATGTATGTGATAATTTGGGTTTTTGTTACTTTAGTTAGCATTTGTAACTTTGATATTGTAATAAATTATTTTTATTCAGCCTATCATATTAGCCATAATTATATTGACCAAAATATTATTTTTGAAATTCATATTTACATATCCAGTCCTAATTTAAATGATATCTCCTTCTTTAGGAACCTTCTCAGATTGTTCAGTCAGGACTATGTGCCCCTATTGTGGGTAGTTATTGTCTCTCTTTTCCAGAATTTATGGTATCCTTTGTGTTGTAATATCTATGTATATGTTGTATACAAAACGTGTGTGTGTTCACAATAAAATTTTTTTTAAAGTTTATATTTAATTTTATTATTTAAACATTTTTATTCGAATACAACTGACACATAAGTTACTATTTTTATGTGTACAACATGGTCATTCAACTTCTGTATGTGACATGTTGTATGCACACCACAATGCAGCTACCACCTGTCACCATACACCACTATTACAGTATCATCGATTCTATTCCCTGTGCTGTGCTTTTTATTCTCATGGCTTACTCATTCACCGAAAGCCTGCATTTCTCTTTCCCCTCCACCCATTTTTTTTTTCCATCCACCAGCCACCTTCCCTCTGGAAACCATGTTTCCGATTGGTTCTCTGTTATTTATAGGCCTGATTCTGGGTTTTGTTTGTCTCTTCATTCGTTTGGCTTTTAAGGTTCTATATATGAGTGGAATCAGATAGTATTTCTTTCTCAGTCTTACTTATTTCACTTTAACATAATACCCTTTAGGCCCACCCATGTTTTCACAAATGGTAAATTTTCTGTCTTTTTACAGCTAAATAATATTCCACTGTACATATATGTCATATAATATATTTATCTGAGAGAAAGATGAGAAGGTATAAGCAGGGGGAGAAGCAGATTCCCCACTGAGCAGGGAGCCCAACGGGGGATTCAGTCCAAGGCCCCTGGAATCATGACCGTATCTTGGCTATTGTGAATAATGCTTCAGAGAATATGGAACTGTAGCTATCTCTCCAAAGTTACTACTTTTTATTTCTTCAGCTAAATACCCATGAGTGGGATTGTTGAATGATATGATAGTTCTATTTTAATTATAATTTTCTTCACATTCTTACCAGCACGTGTTTCTTGTCTTTTTGAGACTAGTCATCCTAATAAGTATGAGACAATATCTCAGTTTTGGCTTACATTTCTCTAATGAATAGTGATGTAGAGCATCTTTCATATAGCTGTTTGCTATTTGTATCTCTTCTTTGGAAAAAATGTCTATTCAACCTCTTTGCTCATCTTTAAAATTGGATCATTTTTGTGTTCTTTCTATT
Organism: Mustela nigripes; assembly: GCF_022355385.1. NCBI lineage: Eukaryota > Metazoa > Chordata > Mammalia > Carnivora > Mustelidae > Mustela > Mustela nigripes. Next base: position 177,931,125 of record NC_081557.1, read on the forward strand.
GTGAGTTATGAGTTCATATCTACTTTATTTTTTTTAAATTTTTTATGAGTTCCAGATCTATTTTAGTTATTAACTTCTTGTTAAAGGGTTTTCAAATGTTTTCTGTCATTCCATTTGTTGCCTTTTCATTTTGTTAATTGTTCCATTATTGTACAGAAGATTTGATGTAGTTTTACATAATTTTGCTTGTGCTTTTGGTGTCATTTCCACAATGTCTTTGTCCAATCAATGTCAAGGACGTTTTCCCCTATATTTGTTTTGTTGTTGTTGTTGTTGTTATTTTCTTTCTAGGACTTTTATAGTTTCAGAGTTTACATTTAAGTCTTTTTAACCATTTTTAATTTAATTTTCGTAAAAAAAACTCTTATTACTCCAATATAGACTTTTAATATGCTATCCACTAAACTGTATTTAGCTTCTTAACTATAAAAGCTAAAATAAGAGCTAGATTAAATGGAACCAGAATTGTATGAGAAACTAAAAACAGAGATGTTTAGTTAATAAGTAAAGAGAAGGAAAGTATGCAAGGAAGTGCTTACTAGTGGAAAAAGATTTTAAAAATCAAGAGAAACTGCCTAGAGTACGTAAGCTTTAGAGAAAAAAAAAATTTCCTAATTTGTTTGCACTGCTATAACAAAATACTCACAGATTGTGTGGCTCGCAAACAACAAACATTTATTTCGTACAGATCTGGGAAATGGAAGTCCAAAGTCAGGGTACCAGATGTTTCTAATGGAAACTCTCTTCTCTGTTTTATTTTATTTTTTATTTTTTTTTATTTTTTTTTTTTTAAGATTTTATTTATTTATTTGTAAGAGAGAGAGAGTGAGAGCGAGCACAGGCAGACAGAGTGGAAGGCAGAGTCAGAGGGAGAAGCAGGCTCCCTGCGGAGCAAGGAGCCCGATGTGGGACTCGATCCCAGGACGCTGGGATCATGACCTGAGCCGAAGGCAGCTGCTTAACCAACTGAGCCACCCAGGCATCCCTCTTCTCTGTTTTAGACTGCTGAGCTGTATCCTGGCATGGCAGAAGGGCTGAGCGAGCTCTTTATATCCTCATTTATAAGAGCACTAATTTCACTCAAGAGAGTTCCATTCTCATGACCTAGCCACCTCTCCGAAAGCTCACCTCTTAAGTTCACATTGGACATTAGGCTTAAGATATGAATTTTGAGTAATATCAAAATTCATTCTACAACAGGAATGAAAGTGACATTTTTTATTTTTTTTTCCCCCTCAGTCATGTTCTTCTTGAACACCTTGAATTTATGTTGCATTCATATGCTAAGATAATTCCTAGGAAGTTAAGAGCGCTAAGACTGATTTTATTTACATAAAGTTTCTTTCCCATGGGTTCACACACAATCTGAAAATAAGAAGGAACTCCAGTCACTCATACATTTACTTATTCATTTATTCCTTCATTACTCCAATACTTACTGAGCACTTAATTTTGTGCATGGGAGTTTAATTAACAAAACAGTAAAAGATGCCTATCCTCAAAAACTTTCATTCTACCAGGAGATAGAAAAGCATGATGAAAATGTCAGTTATGTAGTAAGTTAGAAGCTGGTGAGAACAATAGATAAAAGTCTCCATTTTTGTTGCTGTGCTTATTCTGGACTAAGATGATAAAATAAATCAACTTATATCTCAAAGGAAATTTTTCCCAATGTTGTCACTTTCCCTCTTCAACAGATGGTTGCTCCTGAGTGTGAAGTCCTTCTCTTTAAAATTTCCAAAGCATATTTAACACAGATTAACACACTTTCTAAAACAGTATGAAAACTCTGCTAATTCTTCAATTCCATTATTGGCTTCCACATATACAAACCTGAAAAATTTGAGAAAATATTTTATAAAAGTTTCTATTAATATTCTAGAAATAAAGTAAATTTAGATTTTATTTTATCCTCCTCCAAATTTTGGTTATATGTAAAAGTAACTCAGTTGTACCTTACAGAAATTTGACCTTAGGCGTGTACGGGAGCTTGTTAAGGAGTTTCTATAAACCTGTTGGCATATCTGATGTTGGAGCTTGAAGCCAAAGAACAGAAGGCAGTCAGGAAAGGAAGATGGATGGAAGGTGAAAAGAGGAAAAATAAACTGACACCCACAAACATGAGCTGGAGCCCAAGACTACAGACAGAAATCTGTGTCAGCTTTTAATTGCTTCTGACCTTGATAGAAGGCAAGGAGCCCTTCATTATGAAGGACAATACATATACATTACACCGGATTCAGAAAAGCTGAAGGAGGATGCAAGGGAATATGGGACAGTTGTATGCTCAAGTGCCATTTCAGAAAACAATTTTTAGTAAGTATACAAAATGGCTGCTCTTTTAATTTTGCCCTTTAAATTTCCAGCAGAATCTCTCAAGGCCCAGGCTAACTGGAAGTAAATTGTTAAACATCCTGGGAAATGTAGTTTGGCTTCTCCAAGTTGACACATTGCAAAGCCATCACAAATACCCTTGATGATTTTCTCTATTATTACAGAGAAACTGGTTTCTGTACCAATATCCCAGGCTATGTCTATAAATTGATATTTAAAAAGTAGACAATAATGTTTTTTAAATTTGTTTTTGCCATACAGATAATTCACATACATCAATGACTACTTCAGTTTTATATGCATTGTTTGAAATATTATAGATGTAATATTTCTTGAATTGTGTCAATTTGCTCAAAAACTCATATTCTAAAATTTTAATTATAATTACAGAAACACGAAGTTATAATTTTCTGAAATAAAGCTTGTGTTTTTATATACCCTAATGCTAGATCCACAGTGCTAAATGTACTCCAGTTTTTCCATTTTCTGTCTCACTTGGGTAACAATCCACAGAGTGGGACTCCCAAGGGACCCTTCTTAGAATTCTTGTTTCCTAGCTCACTGGACCTGATGTATAAGATATTAAGGACTGGATAGCCAATGCTTGTAAATTAGAGTTGAGTTGCCTGTTTAATAACTCAGGCCAAAACCAAATATTTTCCTTTTTCTGACAGTGCCACCATTTCCTAGAGATCTGTGCTTTCTCCTTCAGATAAAATTTATCAGGATAGTTATGTAGCTCAAACTAAGCCAATCCTAGTGATATAATAACTAAAAAAATAATGACGAAGACAACAAATGCATTATTTTTAATTAATAGTGGTCAATAAGAAATCAATAATATTACTTAATATGTACATAATGCTTCATAAAGATGAGGTCTGCATATTCCCCAGGCATATGTATTAACTAATGCTCTGTAAATAGTTTATTTTCACCCATCAGTATTACAATTGTATCTGACAATGAGGGGTCTAGTGCTGTAACAAAATCAGAGATGGCACAATAAATGAGCCTGAAAGAATAAATACAAAGTAGCATAAAATGTTGCTTTTGACATAAACAGAAAACAATCAATATCAGCCCAATCTGGTCAAGATGAAAACACATGTTCTTTCACAAATTTAAGCTTTTGCCATATGCTATTTTTTTTGTAGTTATAGAATTTGACAGCTGTTTAGAGTTACAAACATTAACAATAGCATATAGAAAAAATACACCCCAAAACTATTTTTTATTGGACCATATTTAGAGAAAATGAAATTGAATGCAATGACCTTGTAGAAAAGCAGTTTGCAAAGTACGATTCATACACTCTTGTGGGGATCCCACTCTTATGGGGACGCTTTCAGGAGTTCCCTGACATTGAAACTAACTTCATAATAATACTAGAATGTGATTTGTTTTTTTCCCACTGTGTTTATGTGCACACTAAAGTTGCAGACTTAGTGGTGAGTAGAACTCGTGGTGCCTTAGCATGAATGAAGACAGTGGCACCAACCACTTCTAGTAATCAATGTGTTTTTCATCAGCAAGTGCTCACTGTAAACAAACAAACAAAAAGAGTTATCAGGTTCAATGAAGATATAAAAATATTAAATATTGGAAATAGTAGGTGTGCATTTTTAATATTATGAGTGAAAAACCTGCAGTGAAAATGGGCAAAAACTGTGTTATATATCTAAGTACAATTGTTGCCTTCAGTGAAAGTATTTGTGTGATTGTTGATTTAAGAACTGAACTAATCAATTTTTTCAAATAAACCACAATTATGTTTGAAAGAGTGACCAAAAGAGACTATGACTATACAGCTATAGGTATCTAGTAGATGTTTTCTCAAAACCAAACTAATTTAGCTTGACACTTAAGAAAGATACTTGAAATTTGTGCTTAAGAGCAAATATTAGAATTTGTAAAAACTTGTTTCTACCACTCTGGGCTTGACAATTTCTAGTGCTTAAATACTTTTCTCATAAGAATATTAGTAAATACAATTATGTTTATGCTTTCTAATAAAATGTGTCAGCATTCAGAAATGTTTTTCATAATCCAAAGAATCAATGCTTTTCAAATGAACAATGTATTACCTTAACAAATCATGCATGGTTAAAATGTCCACTCAAAAATGCATCTATGTCCAGTGGATTTTAACGTCACACACTGCAAAACTCCTGATGTTTCAGAGTCTACACTGAAACTGACTTTTAAGAACCAGCTACATGCTATGTTTTGGTGTAGCATCAAAGAAAAATACTTACAATTATCTGGAAAATATATATATTAAAATATTTATTCAATTTTCTCACTAAATTCTTGCATTGAAAAATACTTTTTCAGGCGCCGGTGGATCAGTGGGTTAAACCTCTGCCTGCAGCTCAGGTCATGATTTCAGGGTCCTGAGATTGAGCCCCATATCAGACTCTCTGTTCAGCAGGGAGCCTGCTTCCCCCTCTCTGTCTCTGCCTGCCTCTCTGCCTACTTGTGATCTCTCTGTCAAATAAATAAATGAAATCTTTAAAAAAATACTTTTTCACAAAAATATGTCAATAGTAACAGGTTCATTATTATTTTAAGAATATTTAATTTTGATTTATACATAATTCTTTATAAGATAATAGATAACCTCATACTGCATACACATAGAAGCTCTTTTAGGATCTCAACATTTTTTAATTATTTATTTACTTATTTTAGAGAGAGCATGCAGGGAGAAGGGCAGAAGGAAAAGGAGAAAGAGTATTAAGCAGACTCCATAGTAGCTCAGAGCATAGCTCAGAGCTTTATCTCACAACCCTGAGATCATGACCTGAGCAGAAAATCAAGAGTTGGGTACTTAACCAACTGCACTGCCCAGGTATCCCTGTTCTCAAAATTTTTCTTTTAAGTTTAAAATCTTTTGAAGCTTGAAAACCACAATTCTAGAGAGTAGAAATATATGATATATACATTTTCTATGTTAGTAAGCTTTTATTGGATCATCCATTAATCTTCTAAAACAAATATTTATTGAACATCAAAAAAGACATTTTTGTAGGTGCTGGAGTTATGGAAATAAAACAAATAGACCACTTTGTTGCCATTATGGGTCATCTATATTGTTGCTCTTTTGTCCCCCCTTTAAGTGATAGTAACCCCTACCTTATCTTCCGCTAATGTCTCATCTATATTGTTGCTCTTTTGTCCCCCCTTTAAGTGATAGTAACCCCTACCTTATCTTCTGCTAATGTCTTACTTACTCTATTCTCTTACCTTATTATTTTGGAAATGTAAATAAAGATTCTTGAAAACATTTTAAATTAAAATTAAAAAAAGAAATCTTGAAATAGAAATTAGTTTTATCCCATAGCCATAATAGTTAAACAAAGACAGTTCTTTAATTCTGATAAACTTTTTTATTAATTCAACTCTGATTTAATCACATTTTCAACAGTGTTTTTGCAAATGTTTTCAAGTTTCTCTAGTTTCTATCCACACATACCTACACATACCTTTCCAAAAGATCTCTAATCAGAGTAAAATCTGAATTGTGAGGAAATAGTCTGTCTTGGAAATAAATATTGGAGAACTGGTCCATGAGAAAAATGCATTTTTAAAGAAGTGAATGCATTCTGAAAAGCAAATATAGAACCCTTCAATGGGAGACTAAAAATATAAAACAGAGAAACTGGAAAAAAAGAATCAGAAGACCGGTGAATAACTAAGACCTAGAAAACTGAGAACACAATATAGGACCCATTAAAGAATAAAGAGTTACAGTTGTTGTTTTGTTTGTTTTGTTTTCTTCAAAACCATGAAGTTGTTCAGGCAGCAGTAATGAAGTAAAAACTGATTGGTGTTTATGTACATTTCATAGTCTGGTGTGGTTTAGGTAAGTGTTTTAGCTTAGTTTCAATAGTGGAGAAAAAAAAGAATACTCAAAACTGGTTTTAGTTTAGTTTCAATAGTGAAGAAAGAAAATAGAAAAGAAAAATCAAAACAGTGTGGTTTAACTGTTCAAAACCAGTTGAGATATTGTAAAGGAAAAGAGGAAAATGTAACTCCCAAGTACTCTATATTAACTTTTTTCTGGCAGTTACTTTAGTATTGCCCTGCTGAAATGATGTTCCACTATTTCACTGGCCACCACAGTTCTAGGGCTCCAGTTGCTTAACAGAAGTCATGTATCCCCTATTAGTCTTCTCTTTCTTTCCAAAGTTCATTTCTTTCAACCTACAGTTGTAGGTATGGGAGAAGGCAAAGAGTTTTATTACTTAGCACACATAGACAGCAGAAACTTCATGTTTAATCAGTTCCTTTTGCCTCCAAGTCCCAGAAGGGTGATGCATAGCCATGCCCAATTGCATGCTATGCTAACAGTGGGTTTGTGGCACAGATAAGGAAATTCAAACTTGGGAAACTTCAAGTTTTAAAAGTGGGCTGCTAGCGAATCTTTCCAACTCCTGCTCAGAGGGAGACATTACCTTTATTTCCTTCCCCGACAGCAAACAAACCTGTCTTCTGCTCCAGAATGGAGGACACGCTCTGTAATTTCATGTTGTCTGCTACAGAAACATCCTTGAGAGGATGGAGGGGAAGAAAATTGAAGACAAGACTTGCAGAACCCTGAGAAACCCATTAAAAACTGTATTCCAATAGTTTCAGGAGGTAACACTTAGCCAAACTCCTGAATGGCAAGAAGGATCCAGCCACTGGATTAATTAATTAGGGGAAAACATCATGAGATAATGAGTGCAACCACTACTAAGATTCAAAGTAGAAAAAAAAAAGTGGAGTTTTAAGGGAAAGAAGGGTCATCATAGGCCATGGATAAGATTTAATAAATGAGTCCAGAGAAAGGCAGGAGTTAGATTACATAGATCAGGGGTTCTCAGACTTTACACAAAAATTGCATGGAGGATGGATGCTGTTAAAAATCAGATTCCAATTAAGCAGATCTAAGATAGGGTCTGAAATTCTTCATTTTTATCTTTCTCTCTCTCTCTCTTTTAATTTATTTATTTAGTTTGGAGAGAGAGAGAGAAAGCACAACCAAAAGGGACTGAGGGAGAAAGACTCTCAAGCAGACTCTGCTGAACCCAGAGTCTGACAACGTGGGACTGGCTGGATCTCAAGACCCTGAGAAATGACTGAAACTAAGCATCAGATCCTTAACCGACTGCACCATCCAGTTACCTCTGAAATTCTGCATTTCTGAAATGCTCCCAGAAGATGCCTGCCAACGTTGTATATCTTAATAGCAAAAATGTAGAACATTTTGCAATATTCAGATGAAAAATAATGGTGTTTGAATACAGTACGGTATTAACAGAGGTACCGACAATTGGGCTGAATCAGCATGCATCAGAAAATAGTGATGCTGATTGAATGGATACAGACAGCAAAAGACAAAAAAGGTTCTGAGCACCCCATTCTGGTGTATGTGTCAAGGGACGCCATAGCACCAAAGGAATGCTTTGACACCAGCTGGTTGTCATAGGATTCAACTGAATTCTGATAATTTCCACCCTGAGATGGCACCAGATCTTACAGGTTAAGGTCTTGGTCCTACTAGATGGCTTCCTTCCTACTTTTGGATGCCAATTGCAAGGCCATGTTTTCATTCGCACTGCTGAAAACCCTCTCCTTGGGTTTGATTAATTTTCTAGAGTGGCTCATAGAACTCACAGAAATATTTATTTATTGGACTATTGGTTTATTAGAAGAGGATATAACCCAGAAACAATTGAAGAAATGAATAGGGGAGGGCCTTGAGAAAGGGCAAGGAGTTTCCTGGCCCCTTGCAGTATACCATTTCCCCCACATCTTCATATGTCACCAAACTGAAAGCTCTCTGAACCTTGACTTTTTGAGTTTGTATGGAGACTTCATCACCCAGGTGAGACTGATAAATTATTAGCTGTCAGTGAACTCAATCTCTAGCCCTCTTCTCTTCCTGGAGATATGTGTTGGGAGAGAGGAAGACTCAAAGTTCCACCTCTGAGCATGTGGTTGGCTTCCCTGGCAATCAGACCCCATCCTTAAGTGTGAACCAAAAGTTGCCTCAGTAAGAGAAAGGACAATTTCATTGCTCTTATCATTTAGGAAATTTCAATGGTTTTAGGAGCTCTGTGTCATAGATGAAGACAAAGACCTAATATATATTTCTTATTATAAATTATAATATTACAAAATACATAACAAAAATTCCTTTTTTTTTTGTTTCACCAACTAGATTACAACATAGTTCCTCAGAAACAGGAAATATAGGGGGTAAAAAGCAGCTTCTGTATATGCACATTGAGGTGGAAAATAAGTACTCTATTTTAAGAATAAGTTTGAACTGACAAGATATGCAAGTGCATATCTCAAGTAATTAATAAGACAGCATAGAACTCTGAAGTAATAGGTAGAGGTTATTAACATAAAGCTGTTATATAAAACAGAGCATTAGTGAAATTATCTAGGGGATTCAGGAATGAAGGGAGACTAATATCAAATTTAGGAGTGACAGAAGTGTAGATAACAGCAGAGGGTTTTTTCTTTAACCTTTGTTCAGAAAGATACCTATTAGAAAGAGGTAGTTTAAAGAAGATATTGGGCAAAGGAAAAATTTCTTTGTTGTATGATAGAAAACCATAGAGTAAGTAGACATACGAGGGGATAAATTAAGTAGCATGCGTGAAATCGATACCCTACAGGCTATTACAGAAGAAAGTACAGATAGAAAGTCACTAAATTAGCAGAAAGGAATGGTCCCAAGTACTTGAAAGCAGAAGCAAACTGTCCATTGTAACAAGAGGGAGGACAAAACTTGTTTGCTGTCAATGAGATGAAACATTGACTTCTTATAATTTTTCTTCTCCTATTGAAGCATAAGATAACACCAGTGTTTAAGGAGAAGAGTAGGGGATGTGTGTAGAATAGTTGAGGAAAGAGGAAATGTGAACCAGTAGCTTTGGAGAGTGAGGAAACAAACACATAAGGGAAATGGGGAGCATAAATGGACAATGCTGTTTGCTGATTTGACATTTCTGGTCATTAAGCTAAAGTAAGCTTAGGGGCACCTGGGTGACTTAGTTAAGTTTCCAATTCTTGATTTTTGGCTTAAGTGACAATTTCAGGGTCTTGAGATGGAGCCTATGTCAGGTTGTGTGCTGGGCATGGAGCCTACCTAAGATTCTCTCTCCCTCTCCTTCTGCCCCTCCCCCACTTATACTTGTTCCCTCTCTCTTTCTCTCTCTCTATCAAAAAATTAAAAAAAAAAAAAAATAAGCAAGGTAAGCTTGGTTAACATTCCATACTGTTGTGTTTCCCTAGGTGTTTACTACTTACAAGCATACCAGGAGGGGAAAGTCAGCTGGGTTTTCTCCAGGGATAAGACTGATAGAGAAAAAAGCAAAGGAATTAAAATGCTCACAAGATTTACTTTTGGAAATGGGTCCATGGATTGTGGATTCTAAAATGGTAAAGATGAAAGTTAGAATTTGGAGGGATTGGATTTACTGAGGGTAAGAATTAAAGAAGTTCAAATCAATGGAAACTTAAGTAACTGATACATACATACATATTTTTTGACAGCCTGGCCATAATAAATAACACTGGTTCTTTACCAGGAAAAGCTAATGCTACTTCTTACCTATTTCTGCCAAGATTTATTTTATAATAAGGGTTTATTTTTTCTTGTATAAGTTAGAACTCATTAAAGTCATGAAGTTATAATGAAAAATTAGCATTTAATCCTAAGATTATGTGAAACCCATGAATTAGATTGGTATTGCTTTCACATCCCAGCACAAGAGGACCAGCATTTGGAGGGCACTTTTCACAAGCACAAATAGTAAGATATATTTTTGAAAGAATACACAGGAGCTGCATTCAGAGTTTCTCATTCAGCACTTCACAGAGTACCATCTGTAAAATCTAAACACCCACCCTAATAATAACACCTTTCAGGTCATAAGGAAACAGTCCTCCATATAGGACAAGAGCCATATGACCTTAAGATAAAATACAACTGCCATTGGGGTGCCATGAAGTTTGCATATTGTATTCCTGCCAATGTTCAAGATAGATATTGATACAGAATGTATGTTGGATTTGAGTGATGGATGTGCTTAGATAAGAGGAAAGACAAATTAATTAACCTGTCAAATCCTTCTTCTCAGACAGCAAAAATTCAATAGATTCTTTCATAATTAGGTATTGATTCTCGGTAGTTCTAAACATCTGTTTTCTTGCTTATCTTGATGTTCCCATTTGTGAGTTGTGATGGAGAAACTCATGAATTAGAAATGATTTTCACAACAGTGGCAAATAGAAGTTGATATACATTTATAATATGAAACAATTCACCTTCCTCTTGAAATTGTATATGTGCTGTAGACATAACATTCATGAAGTGTATCCCCATTGTTTATAATGTAACTAGATAAATTTAGGGCATAGAATTGGAAGTAGTTTTACTTTTCTAACATCTTTAATTATATTTAGTTGATTTTATAAGATAAAATAGCTTTATGCAAAAGATTTTCCATTTTAATTTTATCCTGTTTTTTCATTTTTAAGTGATAATTTTAATAATTTAACAGATAGATGACAACTAAAAGTACAAATAAAATATATTTCATTATATATATTTCATTTACCTTAATTTACATTTTTAAATACATATTTAAAGTTGAAATAATGAGCACATGTTATTTTTTTTAAGATTTTTATTTATTTATCTGATAGAGAGCAGGAGAGTACAGGCAGGGTGAGTGGCAGAGGGAGAGAGAGAGAAGCAGGTCCCCCACCGAGGAGGAAGCCTATGCAGGACTGTGTCTTAGGACCCTGGGATCATGACCTGAGCTGAAGGCAGTTGCTTAACAGACTGAGCCATGCAAGTGCCCCCACACATGTTATTTTTAAACCTACCTGTCATTATAACTAAGTCATGAAAGAATAATTTTTCTGATAGTAAGAAAATATGAACGTGCAATTCAAGGGGGGAAAAAGCCTAGATGAAGAAATGAGACAATCCTTAAAGAGCAAGAGACAAGATAAAATTTGTGATCTGAATTAATAAGCAAGGGCACAAGAATATATGTGAGCTTCCAAATGGACTTGTGCTCTAGGTCCTGAAAATGTTAGGGGGCAGCCTGAGGAAAATGAGTTCCATTTTCCTCAGAATGTTGATGGGGTCAGTTCTCCACAGGAAGACCACCTGTTTCCTATGGCCCCAGAGCTGCCTGCACAACCAATTAGGATTCCAGAGCTGAATGCATAAGACCATCAAAGAGTTTTTAACATTAAAAATATAAACCTAGAAAATAGCATTTCTAAATTTTAGTCAAAGTCAGTGACTGTTATATATGCTGAACGACAGATATTAAAATTTCATGGAGAAAACTGTGGTTTGGGAAGAGAAAGAGCAGAAAATAAATCTAATAGAGAAGACTGGGTTCCTAACACAGAAACCTCTAAATGATAAACTGATGCAATGCACTTGGAAAATCCTAATCTTTTTTTTTTTTTACAGAGAGAGAGAGAGCACAAGCAAACAGAGAGGCAAGCAGAGAGAGAAAGAGGAGGAAGCAGGCTCCCTGTTCAGCAGAGAGTCCAATGCGGGACTCTATCCCAGGACCCTGAGATCACGTCCTGAGCCGAAGGCAGGGGCTTAACCCACTGAGCCACCCAGGCACCCGAGAATCCTAATCTTAACCCTAATCCAAACCAACCTTAACATTTGAAGATTTTTGTTGAGATCACCAAACATCAAAAAGACTAACCACACACACACACACACACATATGCTCATCTACAGCCAATTAATTGCATTTGAGAGTAGAATCTGGGAGGTGCTTTTGGTTTGAGGTTGGCAACTTCTGTCATAAGCATGGTACATGAGGGTTAGAGTTAGAGAATAAAATAATTTTGAAGGTTTATGAACAAGAGAAGGAAGTGACCAAATGTGTCCTTTAGGAGCATTATTCTGGCAAATGTATGTAGGACAAATCAGAACTAGAGAAGTTCTGAATAAGGAAGAGTTTTCAAGTAACTATGAGAGTCCTCAAGGTAAGTACGAGCTGCATAAGAATTGAGGCGAGGATGTGGGCAGATGAGATCACATTTAGCAGAAGGGACAGGGTATGCTAGGTTATTTATGGAGCTGAGGGTGAAAAGGTGAATTACCACGCCAGGTTGTGAACAAGAATAATTAAAAATGATGATCTGATTAAGTCAAGTGTCAAAAATAGTGCAAACAACATTGACAGTAAACAATGATTTTATTTTTCCAACATATTTTGTTTGAGATGTCATGGGTCCTGTTGAGGAATGACACCAAGCTAACTGTTACAAATGTAACTCTTAGCCTGGTAAGAAAGATAGATTCAAGATAGAGTTTGACAATGCTGAGTATGAAGAAAATTTACACCCAAAATAGAAAACAGAAATGAGGGGTACGTGGGTGGCTCAATTGGTTAAGGTCAGGATCCCAGGGTCCTAGGATCAAGCCCCACATTGGGTTCCCTGCTCAGCTGGGAACCTGCTTCTCCCTCTCTCTCTGCTTCCCCAAGCTTGTGCATGCTCTCTCTCTGTGTCAAATAAATAAATGAAATCTTAAAAAAAAAACCCAGAAATGAATAACAAACATAGGAAATAATATACTCCTGTAATAACTGAAATGGTTATTAAGGTAATTGGATAATTTATTTTTAATTTCAGACAAAAATCTGTGTGTGTGAGTGTGTGCCTCTATGAGCACTTGTTATTCTGCTTTGTTTTTCTGGATGAATTTAGTACTAGTAAGAATACTGTGAAAGGGGCTTATAATAAGGATAATTTATTTTTCAAAAAGGCATTCCAAAAATTTGCATCCTGACCAACTCCTTGCTGGGATTGTTTTATAAATGGATTTCTAACTTGTTTATTTGTTGATGTCCATGACCAAACCATCTCTTGACATTTAATGCCTTCCTTAAGTTATTGAACTTTTATCCAGTTTTAATTTTAATTATGAATATATATGCATATATTATACATACTCACATATACATACATATTTGGTACATATTTCTTATAATCAAATCTATCAGTATTTTCTTTCATGCTCTTTTAAATTTATTTATAACATTTATATTTCAAGTGTCTACATCTGCCTTCTTGAATAAAAAAAAATAATCACCCTTGGCTGACTTTTAACGATATTTTTCTATTTTTTTTATTCTTTTTCTATATGAACTAGGTAGTTCACCTAGAGTTAAATTTGGTGTTTGGCATGAGATAAGGACCAAAATTTCTCCCTTGCATCTACCTTCATTATATTATTATTTCAGACTGTAAACTGTGCTATTAAACTTCATCTAATATATCAAATTTCATTTCTAGGTGCTCTAAACTTTCACTTATTTATTCAATCAACATATAATTATTAAGGACATATTACCTGTCAGGTAATACTATAAAAGTGGAAAATATAGCAGTGAAGAAAACATACTTAAATGCTTACCATCATGCCTATTTCATTGTGTAGTATAGAAATGGGCAAGAAAAAAGAGAAAGGAGAAGGAAAAGAAGTTTAAAATTTTAGTCTAGGGGCATCTGGGTGACTCAATTGGTTAAGCATCTGCCTTGGTCATAATTCCAGGGTCTTGGAATCAAGCCCCACATGGAGCCCGATGGCAGGCAGCTGGCTCAGCAGAGCGTCTATTTCTCCCTCTCCCTCCACCCCTCCATCCTTTTATGTATGCGACTTCCCTCCCTAAAATAATTAAATCTTTAAAAAAAAAATACTGGGTGGATTTTATTATTTCCTCTTAGAAAATTTTCTTAAAATACTGCAGTAAGTTATTGTATTTCTGGACAAGGAAAATAACATTTATTATAATTTATGTCATGATTTGCCCTCCTTTCTAAGTCTTGGAAATCTTTAACACTTAACTTTGTTCCATTTAAAATTAACAATCTCATGAGCCAATATTCTCCTGATGATACCCCAAACCTAAACAAGCTCCATATAAGAAGACAAATCTTTTTATTTTTCCTTCCTTTTGATTATAATTTGTCACCTCTGCCAAAATAGGTGATTGAGATGCTATAGACTATATATGGAAAGATATTATGAAATGATGCCACTTCTAACAAAGCTACTCTTCAGGTAAAACACCTCTTCAGCATGCTAAGGAATCAATTCCCAAGTGACAACACTACCTCTTGAGGCTGCTTCCCTCTTTTGTTATCAATTGTATTGACATTTGGTAGTTTCTACTTTGAGACAATCTCTCTTCCTTTTTACTCAGTCATATCTTGTATTGACCTTACACTGTGAGGATGCAGTGAATAACAAACTCCCTTGGGGTCTGACAGATGGTTTTGTATTTGGCTTTGCTGTCAGCAGGGAACCTCAGCAGGCGCAAAACTAAAGACCAAAGTGAAGAGGAAATGTTACCTGGATTAAGAGGCTAGTGACCATTTGCAGACAATAAGAATGCTAAATCCTGGATTTAAACAGGAATTCATTTTCAGCTGAAAGCCAGATTTTCAAGACTAAGCATGAAAAGAAAGGTTAAATACTTATATTGCTGATTTTAGCTGCCAGGCTGACCCATGTGTAATTCGAGAAGACAACCTTAATTCTAAATGCGATTTTTAATGTGGAAGATCTTACAAATAAACCATAAGATCTTATTTTAATCTATAAAATAACCTATTACTGTCCATATATTTTTTGAAGTATATATTTGTGGAGTTATTTTTTTTAAAGATGCTAGAGACAAATAAAGATGCAGAAATAAATACCTTCTTTTTCATATCACCGATATTATTATCCATTACCACATATTCAACACTGAATAAAACAATGTATTGTTAATATGCAGTCAAGTGATTATAAATTATAAACATTGAAATTAGATTCTAAAATAATATTTAACAATAAAGGATACATTTATAAGCAACAAATATATGTCTTCACATTGATGTGGCTATTTCAGCCACAAACCTGCATTAAATTTTCAAACAAATGGCATTAAGTCTTCTTGGTTTAATATTCCATTCTGACTTCAACTACTTCAACAATCATTTCATTCTATGTGAATTACGGCAAGAATAACTTAATCTATTCCCAGGTTCCTCATTCTTTTCTCTCCAATTCATCCTTTCATCATGTTTCCTCCATAATACAGATCTGATTTTGTCCGTTACCTTCTTAAATGACCGCATGGTCCCAACTGCCTAGAAAACAGAGATCAAATTCCTCAGCAAACAATTTAAGACCCTCCAAAGTTTGATTCTAATTAATTTGTTTCTAATAGTATGGTCAATCCTTACCTCAAATATTACACTTAAAGTGCTCCTAGACCCCCCGAAAATACTATGCGTTTTCACATCTCTGGTTATTGCCCAGGCTGTTGCTTGATCCTTCTCACCTAGCTCAACCTGAAGATGTTCTATTTCTGAATCAAGTGTCCATTCAAACATTACACCCAACACGAAGACTTCTCTAGTCCTAGCATTTAGAATCAAACTCTTCCTCCGCTGCACTTTAAAATGATGCATTTTTAGCCTCTGTTTTTTTGCTCATTTTGTTTTGTTTTTATTGTCCCCCTCACTTGTAGGGATGCAGGTTTCCATATACAAAGGATTTCACAGACAAATGAAAATACTATATTATGATATTCTTTAGGAGAAGATTTTAGTCTTATTTCCTGTTTTCTCCCCGGAAAAAAGTATAGTTCTCAGCCATATTTCTTGAGGTGTATTTGTTTACTTTACCATTCTTTTAACACTTTCATTGAAATATAGTCGATATACAATGTTATATTAGTTTCAGGTGTACAACATGTTGATTCAAAATTTCTATACATTACTCAGTTCTCACAAATGTAGTCACTATTGAAAGACCCGCGGATCCCCTTACCCAAGTATCCAACACTGCCACTGGATGCAATCAGCAAGAGGTTCTTTATTGTTACGCAGGCGCCTGCGGGTGGTCAGCGTGTGCCTGCGGGTGGTCAGCAGCTCCTGCTAGCTGAGCACACCCGGCTGGGGTGGTGCCGGGTTTTTATAGACAGGTACAAACAAGTTTTGGGTGGGGCGCAACTGATTGGTTGACAGTTAGAACTTTTGAAAAAGGCATACGTGGAGTTTGCTGATTGGCTTTGGAGACCCGCGCACGCGAAGAGAGAGGCGGGAAGAGGGAACAAGCTGATTGGTTCTGAGGGCCCACGCGCGGGAGGAGAGAGGCAGGGAGGGGGAACAAGAAGGGGGAAGGTAGGAATGCCATCATGGCGTCTTCTATTATTTCTATAAGCCAAGCAGTTACAGAAGGGCAAAAGAGCAATTAATAACCTAATTTACGCCTAAAAGCCAGCAGTTAACAGAAAAGCAAACAAGCGGTTAGTTATCCTATCTATCTTCTAGGGGAGGGGTCTTTCACTATCTAACAGAACAAACTGATGCTTATCAGAGGGGAGATGAATGGGGGGACAAGTGAAATAGGTGAAAGGGATTAAGAGGTATAAACTTCCAGTTGTAAATAAGTTGAGGAGATGAATAGCACAGCATAAAGAACACAGCAAATGATATTTTATTAATATTACATGGTAACTGAGGTATATATTTATGAATTATTTGGATAGAGAAGAGAAGATGGAGGATAGACATCCAGACACAATAGTCACAGAGCTACAGAAGCCATTTTGTACTTCAGTTTCTTTCCTATTCACTTGTGATATGCTTATCATGAAAGTAGTATGAAATTTTAAAAGTAGGACTCATTATAATACAAGAATTTTAAATTAACTATGTCAATGTTTGATTTAATAAAACCACATAACTTTAGATTTAAAAAAGTGTTTGATTTAATAAAACCACATAACTTTAGATTAAAAAAAACAAATCTTTTCCATACTCAGAAATATAAACTTCGCTTTGTGATATGAAAAAAAAGGTATTTATTTCTGCATCTTTATTTGTCTCTAGCATCTTTAAAAAATAACTCCACAATATTTTGGAAAATATTATCTATACTATGTGGTCAGCCAAATGGCATCATTGTTATTTGAACGATAGACCCATAAGAAGTTAAGCACAGGGGCGCCTGGGTGGCTCAGTGGGTTAAAGCCTCTGCCCTAGGCTCAGGTCATGATATCAGGGTCCAAGGATCAAGCCTGCAACAGGCTCCCTGCTCAGCAGGAAGCTTGCTTCCCCCTCTCTCTCTGTCTGCCTGCCTCTCTGCCTACTTGTGATCTCTGTCTGTCAAATAAAATAAATAAAATCTTAAAAAAAAAAAAAAGTCAAGCACATCTCAATCCATTGAGACAAGGCAGCATTCCAATCTTAATAAAGATTTACATTAAGTCAGATATTTTAAAATTTAAAGGAGGAATGGAAGCAGGCAACAACTTTTTCCATTTAAATGCCATTGCAGACATACTACAATTCAATTTTTTGGAGCGCTTCATTGGGCAACTGTATCTTTCCATTTATTTATTTATTTATTTATTTATATTTGGGGGGCAGTATAGTTGACATACAATGTTACATTAGTTTCAGGTGTACAACATCGTGATTCAACTTCTCCACACCTTATGTTCTGTTCACCACGGATGTAACTACTATCTGTCATCATACAAAGCTATTACAATATCATTGACTGCATTTCTTATGATATGCCTTCTATACCTCTGATTGATTCACTCCCTAACTGGAAGCCTGTATCTCCTCTTCTCCTTCCCTTGGTTTGTTTTTTGTTTGTTTTTAATATGATGATGTAAAAAATGTGTTACAAATTCAATTTGAAATCATGCTTACTAATTCTGTAATTTTTGGAATTTCTGCATCCATTTCCACTGCCCAATTTTCCTCCAATTATCATTCATATTTTTCCCTTTTTTCCATTTCTTGTAGTTTTTGATTGGATGCTGGACAGTGTGAATGTCATCTGATTGAGTGGTAGGTTTTGTTGTCTTCCTTTAAAGATTATTGGACTTGTTTTGGGTATACATTTAAGTTCCTCATGAATTAGCCAGGTTTTTGAGGTTTGCAAGCATTATTAATGTAGATCTCATCGAACTTGCACCATAGAGCCAAATTAACCATACTGTTAAGGTGGTGGCCCTGCTTGAGTCACAAGCTTTCAGTGAAAATTCTCTATGCTTGATAGAATTTGAGAGTCTGCTAGCCATGTAGGAGCCCTTGGAAACTTGCTGTTTCATCACCTTTCATTCTTTGCTTGCCCTCTGCAATTTCACCCCATGCTTATGTGACATATCATATTCCAGAGGACACTATAGGTTTCTTGGAGACTTTCTTGGCCTAACTTTCTCCACTCCAGTGCTCCTTCACAGATTTCCCCTAATTCAGCATCCCTGAACTCCTAACTCATCCCTTCAATCTACAAAATCATTCTGCTCTGCTTGGCTTCATCTTTCTGCACCATGATTTAGAAAGGACAATCAAAGGGCTGATTCTATTTTTTTACTGTTTATGTTAGGATCACAGTCCAGCTCTGCCTTTTGTCCTTTTCCTGAATACTGTGGTTTTATATATCTCATCCATCTTTCTGTGTGTTTACTGTGGGAGTGTGTAGTATAGTATTAGTCAGTCACTCACCACTGAAAGAAGAATTTCCCCTCTTGAATTATAATAATCACCAATATCACAAACATAGAACTGGATGTGTAATAGGAATGTGTAAAATAAATCTGTTAAATCATATTTATTAAATGCAAATTGGTTAAAATAAATAATAATTTTCCTTAAAAATATTGTCATATACATGTTATTCTTTGTCAAATAAAGGTAGATAAAATTGACAATGAGTGAACCTTGTATTAGAGAACATTACGATACCCAACAGATGTCAATAATTGCGGAGATTTGGAATTTTCATTTATTTTATGGGACTAATGAAGTTAATGTAAAATCTAAATTTAGCATCTCAATTTGAGAATACACTTAAAAGGAAATCTAAATTTAAAAATAAAAAAAGTTTAGGCTATAGAGCAGCGTTGATTATGCAGGATCAAAAAGGAAAAAACGATATGTTAAAGATTTTCTACTTGAAAAACCAGATTGAGTAAATGGTGCTTTTTGAAAAGTCTAGATAATTTTAAAGCACTTCTAAACATTTTGTCTTCCTTTATGAATAAAATAACACTGCACTGTATGAATAAAGC
The DNA here is from genome assembly GCF_022355385.1 of Mustela nigripes. NCBI lineage: Eukaryota > Metazoa > Chordata > Mammalia > Carnivora > Mustelidae > Mustela > Mustela nigripes. The sequence continues at coordinate 177,950,600 of NC_081557.1, forward strand.
TTTGTGCTTTTCATTTTGATGTGTGACTTTCAGAAGAAAATTGTATTATGCTTGCACATGTGGCATCCTCAATCTTGTCAAAAATAATGCCAAAAACATACAAACAAAAGTTCAGAAATTACATTAGTATTTTATAAATACTTTGTGTGGTCCAAATGGTTACAATAACCCAGTATTGTGTTTTCTGTGATTGTAAGCAGAGTGACAGATTCTCCATTTAAAGTAGACAATCTAGTTCTAGAACATTGTCTAGTTCCAACAAACTGGACAGTTTCAAAAGGCACTGCTCTTTTCTCTAACTGAAGCGTCATACTTGAGTTCCCCTAGACAACTCTCAGTAAATTTGACTTTTTTCTAAGTCTTGCTGCCCTAATTCTGTACCTCTATTTAAAATTCATCACTGATTTAATTAACCTCAAATACCACTCATAATCCAGCTGTCAGAGCCAAGAACTGAATAGCAGCTGGGAATACAAAACAAAGCAAAGCAGACAGTGCAGCAGAGCATTCAAAGGAGTGGAATGATGAATGGGGAATACCTCCAGGAATAGAGATTTATTGTAAGAGAACAATGGTTTGGTGTTTTACCTAACTCAGAAGCACTTTGCATGATCAAATTCCACATGTAATTGTTTGGATGCTCTGGGAAATGCAGGCACACTGTCTGCTGTTCACAGCAAGTTGTTCAGTGTCTTATAGATAATTAGGCAAGTTGGAAAGCATTGTGGTTCAGCACATATTATGCAGACACATGGTGATAATAAGGCAATTTGTATGTAAGCTTCATCTTTTAAATCATGTACAATTTTTTTTTTCCTGAAAGAATACCCCAACCTTTAAACCATAACTTAGTCACTAATTATTATGGTTTCATGAAGCACAGAAGAATGAAAAAATTGCCTCAGGTTCAAAGACAAATTTAAAGATGGACTGAATTTTGATTAGTAAGACCATTAGCATTTTCAAAAAAAAATCTTTGTAATATTTGGACTCAGGAAATGATATGTAAAGCTATATTAATTAACCATAAGTATGAGATTCTTAGTTGCGAGAACAGCAACAAAAAAGTCAATTCTGTGCCCCACAGCAAAATGGTTTCTCAAACAACTAATCCTAGAAAATAAAGATACTGAGGGGTACCTGGGTGACTCAGTCACTTACATGTCTCCCTTCAGCTCAGGTCATGATCCAAGGATTTTGGGATCCTGTCAGGCATGGAACTCCCTGCTTAGCTTGGAGTTTCCTTTTCTCTCTCTTTGCCCTTCTCTCCCCATTTCTTCATGCCGGTATGCTGGTGTCCATGGTCTCTCTCTGTCTGTCTCTCTCTCTCAAATAAATAAATAAATAAATACGATTTAAAAAAAAAATATATTGACTACACAATAGTATTTTGTTGGGTAATTATTTTCTAATAGGAAAAATTTTTTCCTAAAATGTGTTGTTGTTGTTCCATGACACATTCTTACATATGGTTGACTTCTAGAAGCAACAATGTAACACAATAGTTCAGAGCACCTATTCTGTCATTTATTTGCTGACCTTCAAAAAATTACCTACATATGTGCTTCTGTTTCCTGTTCTGAAAAATATGTGAATTATAATAGTATTTTGCATAGGGTTTTCAGGAAAAGTTAGTTAACATATATAAAATGTTTAGAAAAAGGAAGGAGTAAGCATCATTTAGTGTGCACTGTAATTAATTATTATTGTTGTTATTAGCTATGCCTTTGTTTTTGTTATTGTTGTTCTCATTCCAGTGGAGAGTAAACAGAGCTTGATTCTGCTTTATATGAATTATTAATGGAAAAAATTACATAACTTTTATTACTATTACTAACTTATTGATTATAAATTATTAATAGGAACAGTATTTTCACAGATGTTACTTTATTTACACTTTCCAGATTCCCTCTAAAATAGTCACAATAGTACAATGGTACAAACAAATTTGTACTAAATATTTTACAGACCTTAGAAAACTTTGCTTACTTAAATTCTCCCAATAACCTGTGATGTGTGTAACATTTTTTTAATTTTCAAGTGTGGAGTCTGGGTTTAATAAAATTAGGTAAACTGATTAAAATCATATAGAATCATGACTCCAACCCCCCATTGTCCTCAGTTAGTGAACAGTAAATCTTTAGATTACACTGAGGTCCTGCTCTTCAGCAGATGAAAACACTGGGTTGGTCTTTCTTTACCATAGAAAAGGTAATGAAAAAGAAAATAATGAAAAATTAGTAATTTAAAAACTGGAATATATAATCCAATGTATCTGTCTTAGTTTGATTCAATTATCTTTGTTAAAGTGCCATATATATTTAATTTTTTTTTCCCTAGATTATGGAAAGGTTAAAAGATTGCATGAAAAACTCCTAGTTGAAGTGGAAATTGTTACCAGTTATGGCCATTGCTTATTTAGTAACAATTACTTGGCCCCACATTTCACAGAAGTCACACAAGGACTAAAGGTGACTTTTTATGACAAATCACTCGGGTTTATAGTGGAGAAAATGAATAGTGTTTCCCATGTTAGCATTCTCTATGATATGTTCCCAGATATCATGTATATGAATACTGAATAAAAAAGTCCCTCCTCTGAGGGTTTTATTTTGGAAGGTTTCTTTCCAGTATTACACAAGGTTCTTATGTAAACACCACATAGCTAAGTATTAGTGTTTTAGCCTTTGCCAGTTTTTAGTGTGTTCAGCATTCCGTGGAGCAGCCAGACAGAGACTGAGTTTTGAAAACAGAGGGAAGTTTGGGCTCTAGTAATGGCCACTGAACATGCAAAACAAAGTAAGTATGGGCTCCCAAGATTCATTTAAAGAAGAGATTTTCATTCAGAGGAGAAAAAATTAAATGTATCTGCATAAAGTGAAACAGGAAAATTAAGTAAGAGGCTGGTTAGAAAGCATCCAATCAGCACTGGGCATTTATGATACATCAAAGATCATTAATAAAAAGACTTCAAGTCATTCAATATGAATTTCAAATTCCTCCTGCATTCAGCAATTTTCTGTGTTCAGGGACCATGCCTTCTCCTATGCTTTTAGAAAGCCAAGTTTATCCTTTTAACTCAATTACATAACAAAGAAAAAATTGCCATTGGGAGGATATTAAAGGATATTTATAATTTTTAAACATAATTCTTACATTAAGCTATTATTTTTAAGACCAGCAAACTACTACTAAAACACTATGGTAAGAAATCTACACTTTTTTTTTTTTAAATATACTCTCATGACTTAGAATCATATTATGTTAATGATTTCTTCTGTGCATAGACTGGAAGTCACATAAAATAAGGATGCTTGAGAATAAGGAAATTAAAATAGACCAAAGTTATTTATAGCTGCCAATTTGAATGTTCATGTTCACTTAGTTTAAGTATGAAATATTAAGTACATCTTATTTTATTAATATCTATATAATTTAAACAGTTTTAAAATGGTATTATCTGAGTAACTAGCTGTTATAAACCATATTTGAAAACACGTGCAAGAACTAAAGAGATTGGATGTAAGTATACTACAAAGAATGCATGAAGACTACCAAGGCTTGCCCAAATTGATGAACAAGAGCCCAGAGGTTAGAGAAAAGCACAGAAATAAACTGCCATTTTCCTCACATAATATGCTAGAAGCATACATTTCTCCAATGTAAAATTTCTTCCCCCTCCCATCACATCCCTTTAATTCTTAGGAAAGAAAGCATTCTGCACAGCACATACTTCAAAGCGTAGGAAATTAATACCACTGCCTCTTTCCACTACCCTGAGAACAGAATACCTACTAAGCTGTTTTGAATTCTTCCACATGAGAGATTTGGTCTTTTCCCCTATTTATATATTCAAACATTTAATTATATCAGTATGGACTGATAAGTATGGACTCATAAGTATTTTTTTTTTTTAAACCTTGGGTTATAATCCTATACTACTTTGTTTCTTGCTCAAATTGTTCCAGGATTGGCCATTTGGGGCTCTTTTAGTTGGTTCCCATCTCCCCTTGACATACAATCATCATTGTGAATTGGGGTATTCTTTTTATTTTTTAGGGCTTCCTTGTTTTTCTGCTTGCTATAGGATGCTTCAGATTTATCTTGTATATTTCCTACACCAGTATATGTTAGTCCTTTCATAATAATTTATTCCCTTCCATAAAACTAACTTAAAATATATATTACAATATAAAAACTAACCCATTTACCTTGATGGAAGTTGTATGACCTGGTGATAGACTGTCCCTGTATAAAGTGAGAGGTCTGTCCTTCTAACTCCTTTGGGCCCTAATACTTTGACTCTAATATCTTTATGAAACTGTATCCAATAAAAATCAGAAAATTATTTCCCCATTTTCAGAAGAACAGTTAGTCTTTGCAGATGAAGTTCAGTTCAATTCCTGAAATATTTATGGGAAGACTAGTATACTCCTGACATGGAGATACAGTGATAAATAATATGCCTAGTGGCAGTTTGTAGTCATGTGATATCTTCCACTTAAGAATCAGCCATATTGCAATATTCAGAACCTACCTAGAAAAGCCCAGTCAAGTGATGTCAGAAAGCCTAATACAGAGTGTGCATTTACTTCTGTAAGTGCTCCAATGGGAATGCAGGGGTGAGTGGTTCTGGAACAAATATCGTATAACCTGATTTAGGCAGAGCCTTGGCTAGTTGTTCAGAAGAATGAAGTTAATGTGCTGGGTAATACTGCCGTGGGAGTCCACAGCTGCAGTGTGGCCCAGAGAGGCAGTGTTAAGGGCAGTGGGATAGCCAGAGCTCCCCAGCCATGCAGAGCAATCAGTAGACTGAATGAAAGGGTAGGGGTAGAAATGGCACAAACCCTTGCTCCAGGGGAACATTATGTGCAGACCTATATAGCCAAGTGGAAATGACAGAAGAAAGAAATTCTCAGATTTCTTCAGGAGTACATATAAGATACTAGAGGGAGAAAGGAAACAGACAACAAACAAAAATTGACAATTCTTAAAGTCACACGGTGGAGAGTCAAAACATTAATAAACTTTCTGTGGGAACGATATAGCCTCAAGTTGATGAGGCCTGAGGAGAACAAAAAAGACAACTGATGCACTCATGTTTGTCACATGGAAACCATTTTGAAAAATATAGAAAAGGCATATAATTAACCAAAATGTAAATAGATGTGATTCAATGTATAATTGCTTTAAAATAATTGTTGACACAAAAATACTGCAAAATACAAATGGAGTTACAGATATCCATACACTTTTTATATGAAATATCAAGAAAGCTGTCTGAATTAATCTTGGTGTTCCTTGATGGGAACATCTTTTTATTATATTACTTTATTAACTTGCTACCAGATGATTCTTATGGGAGTAACTAAACCTTTCAATAGTTCCCTCATTGGAGTCGTTCTTTGGAATTTAATATTATGAAAGAAGTGTAGTTGATCCCAGTTTTTAATCTTTGGAGAGAAGAAACTGTCCCTGGGTCAAGGGAGGTGTTAAGCAGTAATTGGTTTTGGCAGGAAAATCTATATCAGTGTTCCATAGCCTTCTCCACTGGGGTGCTGATATCAGGATGACCTCCAGCTCATTCAGCAGCATTTCAAATGTGCAGGGCTGCTGGCCAGCAAAGTGGATCTTGTGAAGTTTCTACAGATTGGCTTTGCTTCCTGGGGAAATACTACTTATTCACATCTGTTTTCAAGGTTTTTAAGAAAGAAAACACTTTCCCCATGCCTACCTGAGCCAGTGTGTGATATGGCTTTCTTTAGCAGATGATATTACTTCTTTGTTTTGTTTTGTTTTGTTTTTAAATATTGACATTAACACTTGAATAAGGTTTTGTTCTTAATTATGCCCCAAAGGGGGATAGTTGGCACAAATCTGGAATTGTTTTACATAAAATGGCAACTTCAATATTGACTGAAACCTAAGTTAAACTAATTGCTCTAAGTTCAAAACACTAAAACAGCAAAGAGAAAAAAAAAAGTTGCTTCTTTAGTTGGCTTTATGTATTTGTGCTTTTAAATGTGTTTTTGCAGTATTGGAAAATTCATAAGATGTGTCTCTATAATCACATAAATTTCATTATTAAAAGCATTTCTTTCACTGTGTTTATAAACTGAAAATATCACCATCTCAGCATAGTTATTAAGAGAGTTTTAAATCACTAAAATTATTAGTTTTCCCATTTGATCATTAATTTCTAGTCAATATATGTTCACTTCATAGCCTAAAATGATTGGGGAAAAAAAAAAAAAAGAAAAAAGAAATTCACATGCAATGCAAAGCTTTGCTGAAGAAATAATCAACCCCATAAATATTTATGAATGGAATTATTCACAAATAATTAAAAAAAACAATTCCTTTATTTTCACAGCAACTTTCATTATAACTATGCTTTATCAAAAATAAAGTTATAGGACGCCTGGGTGGGTCAGTTGGCTAAGCAACTGCCTTCAGCTCAGATAATGATCCTGGAGTCCCAAGATGGAGTCCCGCATGGGGCTCCCTACTCCACAGGGAGTCTGCTTCTCCCTCTGACCTTCTCGCCTCTCATGCTCTCTTTCAATGTCTCTCTCTCTCTCAAATAAAAAATAAATAAATAAAATAAAATATAAATAAATAAATAAAGTTATATTGTTTTGATTAGAAATTTTTTATGCTTGAGGATAACAGAAAATACCCATTAAATTTAAGTGGTATTATAATGGTAAAACGTGGGCATTTTATTGAGTTTCCCTAAGTCATCATAATACCACTCAATCCCCCAATATATCAGAGAATCATGCATATTCAAGCTACTTTTTTTTTTTTAAGATTTTACTTATTTATTTGACAGAGAGAAATCACAAGTAGATGGAGAGGCAGGCAGAGAGAGAGAGAAAGAGGGAAGCAGGCTCCCTGCTGAGCAGAGAGCCTGATGTGGGACTCGATCCCAGGACCCTGAGATCATGACCTGAGCCGAAGGCAGCAGTTTAACCCACTGAGCCACCCAGGCGCCCCTCAAGCTACTTTTGATCCCTACTCTTACCCTCTGCATATAGCTATCATTAAAATCACCATATTGGGGGCACCTGGGTGGCTCAGTGGGTTAAAGCCTCTGCCTTTGGCTCAGGTCATGATCCCAGGGTCCTGGGATCGAGCCCCGTGGGGAGCCTGCTTCCCTCTCTCCCTCCCTGCCTGCCTCTCTGCCTACTTGTGATGTCTCTGTCAAATAAATAAATAAAATCTTTAAAAAAAATTAAAAAAAATAAAATCTCCATATTGTTTTAAACTATACATTTATCTGTCTCATTGCCTCATAACATTGTAAACTATTCAGCACTAGAGGCTTTATGTTTCCAACATTCAGTAAGAGTGCAGAACACATGAGGGAAATTCAGCATGCATTGAATAACCAATGTAAATGAACATCTTTATTTTTACAATGCCTGTTTGTTTTTCAAATTGGATATCTGATTCTCATTTATTGTGAAAAGGTCAAAAAAAGTCCAAACCGAGAAAAGGGTCTTAATTGGAGATTTTTTTTTTAAGAAACATAGGATAATTAGAATCTGTGCTCCAATGACTTCTGACAAAAATTATTCCCAGTATTATGTATTTGGTATTAAGCAAATGGCTTATTATTCATTATTTTTCATGATTTTATACCTTCCAGAGCCAATATTAGAACAGAAACTGCCTGAGGGCAGCAATTTAACACTTCATTAAATATCCAACATTTTTATAGCATGTAGTGTGTTGCTTGATTAAAAATAGGACTCAAATCATATATTCTTATTAACTATGCCTGCTATAAGAGAGTAAATTCAACTCAGTAAATATTGAGTATTTGTTGAAGGCAACACTATGCTCAACTTTGCCTATAAAGGTTAAGAAGACAGTTTCTTTCCTCACTGCTTACAATCTGCTGGAGAAAGACAGTAGTTATCACATGGTGATAAGCAATGTGACTGGAGAAATTAAACTAGGATTCTCTGGTATAATTCAAAAAACTAGTGTCCATGGTGTGAACTAAAGAATAATATTATTGCATACTTTAAACATTTGATAAGAGTTGTCTAGACAAAGGAATACATGGAAAACTTTTTGGCAAAAGAATGACATAATCAAATTTATATTAAGTAGAAAATCATTGGCAGTATTTAGAGAATGGTTCCATGAGAGTCAGACAAAATTTAATCAAATATAAGGCTGTTTCATAAAACTTGACAAAAGAATTATGGTTGTTGGTACTTAAGAAGTATCACTAAGAATGGAGAAAACAGGGCAGATTCAGCCACTATTAACAAGAAAGTTTTAACTGGACTTGGTCTTTCTATATATATATGGTTAGAGAGAAATTATATACATATACATTCTTAGAGATTTCTTACCATCGTGTCTTCAGTTATCATCTGCGTCTGTATTATGATGACTTCTCCAAAAGAAGAATCTGCATCTGAGATCTTCTTCCCCATCTCAAAACACGTATATCAAGAGTTACCTCATCTCTTATTATAGTCTTTGGCTTAAAATCTAATTGATCTGATATAAGGATTGCCACTCCTGCTTTCTTCTGATGTCCATTAGCATGGTAAATTCTTTTCCACCCCCTCACTTTAAATCTGGAGGTGTCTTCGGGCTTAAAATGTGTTTCTTGGAGGCAACATATAGATGGGTTTTGTTTTTTTATCCATTCTGATACCCTGTGTCTTTTGACAGGGGCATTTAGCCCATTCACATTCAGGGTAACTATTGAGAGATATGAATTTAGTGCCATTGTATTGCCTGTAAGGTGACTGTTACTGTATATGGTCTCTGTTCCTTTCTGATCTACCACTTATAGGCTCTCTCTTTGCTTAGAGGACCCCTTTCAATATTTCCTGTAGAGCTGGTTTGGTATTTGCAAATTCTTTCAGTTGTTGTTTGTCCTGGAAGCTTTTAATCTCTCCTTCTATTTTCAATGATAGCCTAGCTGGATATAGTATTCTTGGCTGCATGTTTTTCTCCTTTAGTGCTCTGAAAATATCATGCCAGCTCTTTCTGGCCTGCCAGGTCTCTGTGGATAAGTCAGCTGCCAATCTAATATTTTTACCATTGTATGTTACAGACTTCTTTTCCCGGGCTGCTTTCAGGATTTTCTCTTTGTCATTGAGACTTGTAAATTTTACTATTAGGTGACGGGGAGTGGGCCTATTCTTATTGATTTTGAGGGGCATTCTCTGAACCTCCTGAATTTTGATGCTCGTTCCCTTTGCCATATTGGGGAAATTCTCCCCAATAATTCTCTCCAGTATACCTTCTGCTCCCCTCTCACTTTCTTCTTCTTCTGGAATCCCAATTATTCTAATGTTGTTTCGTCTTATGGTGTCACTTATCTCTCGAATTCTCCCCTCGTGGTCCAGTAGCTGTTTGACCCTCTTTTGCTCAGCTTCTTTATTCTCTGTCATTTGGTCTTCTATATCACTAATTCTTTCTTCTGCCTCATTTATCCTAGCAGTTAGAGCCTCCATTTTTGATTGCACCTCATTAATAGCTTTTTTGATTTCACCTTGGTAAGATTTTAGTTCTTTTATTTCTCCAGAAAGGGCTTTTATATCTCTCGAGAGGGTTTCTCTAATATCTTCCATGCCTTTTTCAAGCCCAGCTAGAACCTTGAGAATTGTCATTCTGAATTCTAGATCTGACATATTACCGATGTCTGTATTGATTAGGTCCCTAGCCTTCGGTACTGCCTCTTGTTCTTTTTTTTGTGTTGAATTTTTACGTCTTGTCATTTTGTCCAGATAAGAGTAAATGAAGGGGCAAGTAAAATACTAAAAGAGTGGCAACAACCCCAGGAAAATATGCTTAAACCAAATTAGAAGAGATCCAAAATCGTGAGTGGGGAGAAAGGGGATAAAAAGAGGTTCAAAAAGGAAGAAAGAAAAAAAAAAAAAAAAGAAAAGAAAAGAATTTTTAAAAAAAGAAAACACCTAAGAAAAATGTAAAATAGAAAAAATATATATATTAGATAAACTAGTAAAAAATCGTTAAAAAAGAAAAAGGTAACAGTTAAAAAAAAATTTACCCGAAGGCGAGAAAAAAAAATGAAAAAGAAAAAATTAAATTAACTGCAAGACTAAAAAAAAATCACAGGAAAAAAGCCATGAGTTCCGTGCTTGGCTTTCTCCTCCTCTGGAATTCTGCTGCTCTCCTTGGTATTGAAACCGCACTCCTTGGTAGGTGAACTTGGTCTCGGCTGGATTTCTTGTTGATCTTCTGGGGGAGGGGCCTGTTGTAGTGATTCTCAAGTGTCTTTGCCCCAGGCGGAATTACACCGCCCTTACCCGGGGCCGGGGTGAGTAATCCGCTCGGGTTTGCTTTCAGGAGCTTTTGTTGGAAGGACACTATATCATACTCAAAGGGTCTGTCCAACAAGAAGATTTAACAATTTTAAATATCTATGCCCCCAATGTGGGAGCAGCCAACTATATAAACCAATTAATAACAAAATCAAAGAAACACATCAACAACAATACAATAACAGTAGGGGACTTTAACACTCCCCTCACTGAAATGGACAGGTCATCCAAGCAAAAGATCAGCAAGGAAATAAAGGCCTTAAACTACACACTGGACCAGATGGACATCACAGATATATTCAGAATATTTCATCCCAAAGCAACAGAATACACATTCTTCTCTAGTGCACATGGAACATTCTCCAGAATAGATCACATCCTCGGTCCTAAATCAGAACTCAACCGGTATCAAAAGATTGGGATCATTCCCTGCATATTTTCAGACCACAATGCTCTAAAGCTAGAACTCAACCACAAAAGGAAGTTTGAAAAGAACCCAAATACATGGAGACTAAACAGTATCCTTCTAAAGAATGAATGGGTCAACCGGGAAATTAAAGAAGAATTGAAAAAAATCATGGAAACAAATGATAATGAAAATACAACGGTTCAAAATCTGTGGGACACAACAAAGGCAGTCCTGAGAGGAAAATATATAGCGGTACAAGCCTTTCTCAAGAAACAAGAAAGGTCTCAGGTACACAAACTAACCCTACACCTAAAGGAGCTGGAGAAAGAAGAAGAAAGAAACCCTAAGCCCAGCAGGAGAAGAGAAATCATAAAGATCAGAGCAGAAATCAATGAAATAGAAACCAAAAAAACAATAGAACAAATCAACGAAACTAGGAGCTGGTTCTTTGAAAGAATTAATAAAATTGATAAACCCCTGGCCCGACTTATCAAAAAGAAAAGAGAAAGGACCCAAATAAATAAAATCATGAATGAAAGAGGAGAGATCATAACTAACACCAAAGAAATACAAACTATTATAAGAACATACTATGAGCAACTCTACGGCAATAAATTTGACAATCTGGAAGAAATGGATGCATTCCTAGAAACATATAAACTACCACAACTGAACCAGGAAGAAATAGAAAGAAATAGAAATAGACCCATAACCAGTAAGGAGATTGAAACAGTCATTAAAAATCTCCAAACAAACAAAAGCCCAGGGCCAGACGGCTTCCCGGGGGAATTCTACCAAACATTTAAAGAAGAACTAATTCCTATTCTTCTGAAACTGTTCCAAAAAATAGAAATGGAAGGAAAACTTCCAAACTCATTTTATGAGGCCAGCATCACCTTGATCCCAAAACCAGACAAGGATCCCACCAAAAAAGAGAGCTATAGACCAATATCCTTGATGAACACAGATGTGAAAATACTCAACAAAATACTAGCCAATAGGATTCAACAGTACATTAAAAATATTATTCACCACGACCTAGTGGGATTTATTCCAGGGCTGCAAGGTGGGTTCAACATCAGCAAATCAGTCAATGTGATACAACACATCAATAAAAGAAAGAACAAGAACCATATGATACTCTCAATAGATGCTGAAAAGGCATTTGACAAAGTACAACATCCCTTCCTGATCAAAACTCTTCAAAGTGTAGGGATAGAGGGCACATACCTCAATATCATCAAAGCCATCTATGAAAAACCCACCGCAAATATCATTCTCAATGGAGAAAAACTGAAAGCTTTTCCGCTAAGGTCAGGAACACGGCAGGGATGTCCATTATCACCACTGCTATTCAACAAAGTACTAGAGGTCCTAGCCTCAGCAATCAGACAACAAAAGGAAATTAAAGGCATCCAAATCGGCAAAGAAGAATTCAAATTATCACTCTTCGCAGATGATATGATACTATATGTGGAAAACCCAAAAGACTCCACTCCAAAACTGCTAGAACTTATACAGGAATTCAGTAAAGTGTCAGGATATAAAATCAATGCACAGAAATCAGTTGCATGTCTCTACACCAACAGCAAGACAGAAGAAAGGGAAATTAAGGAGTCAATCCCATTTACAATTGCACCCAAAACTATAAGATACCTAGGAATAAACCTAACCAAAGAGACACAGAATCTATACTCAGAAAACTATAAAGTACTCATGAAAGAAATTGAGGAAGACACAAAGAAATGGAAAAATGTTCCATGTTCCTGAATTGGAAGAATAAATATTGTGAAAATGTCTATGCTACCTAAAGCAATCTACACATTTAATGCAATTCCTATCAAAGTACCATCCATCTTTTTCAAAGAAATGGAACAAATAATTCTAAAATTTATATGGAACCAGAAAAGACCTCGAATAGCTAAAGGGATATTGAAAAAGAAAGCCAACGTTGGTGGCATCACAATCCCGGACTTCAAGCTCTATTACAAAGCTGTCATCATCAAGACAGCATAGTACTGGCACAAAAACAGACCCATAGATCAATGGAACAGAATAGAGAGCCCAGAAATAGACTCTCAACTGTATGGTCAACTAATCTTCGACAAAGCAGGAAAGAATGTCCAATGGAAAAAAGACAGCCTCTTCAATAAATGGTGCTGGGAAAATTGGACAGCCACATGCAGAAAAATTAAATTGGACCATTTCCTTACACCACAGACGAAAATAGACTCAAAATGGATGAAGGACCTCAATGTGCAAAAGGAATCCATCAAAATCCTTGAGGAGAACACAGGCAGCAACCTCTTCGACCTCAGCCGCAGCAACATCTTCCTAGGAACAACGCAAAAGGCAAGGGAAGCAAGGGAAAAAATGAACTACTGGGATTTCATCAAGATCAAAAGCTTTTGCACAGCAAAGGAAACAGTTAACAAAATCAAAAGACAACTGACAGAATGGGAGAAGATATTTGCAAACGACATATCAGATAAAGGACTAGTGTCCAGAATCTATAAAGAACTTAGCAAACTCAACACCCAAAGAACAAATAATCCAATCAAGAAATGGGCAGAGGACATGAACAGACATTTCTGCAAAGAAGACATCCAGATGGCTAACAGACCCATGAAAAAGTGCTCCATATCACTGGGCATCAGGGAAATACAAATCAAAACCCCAATGCGATATCACCTCACAGCAGTCAGAATGGCTAAAATCAACAAGTCAGGAAATGACAGATGCTGGCGAGGATGCGGAGAAAGGGGAACCCTCCTACACTGTTGGTGGGAATGCAAGCTGGTGCAACCTCTCTGGAAAACAGCATGGAGGTTCCTCAAAATGTTGAAAATAGAACTGCCCTATGACCCAGCAATTGCACTATTGGGTATTTACCCTAAAGATACAAACGTAGTGATCCAAAGGGGCACGTGTACTCGAATGTTTATAGCAGCAATGTCCACAATAGCCAAACCCTGGAAAGAACCTAGATGTCCATCAACAGATGAATGGATCAAGAAGATGTGGTATATATACACAATGGAATACTATGCAGCCATCAAAAGAAATGAAATCCTGCCATTTGCAACAACATGGATGGAACTAGAGCGTATCATGCTTAGCGAAATAAGTCAAACAGAGAAAGACAACTATCATATGATCTCCCTGATATGAGGAAGTGGTGATGCAACATGGAGGCTTAAGTGGGTAGAAGAAGATTAAATGAAACAAGATGGGATTGGGAGGGAGACAAACCATAAGTGACTCTTAATCTCACAAAACAAACTGAGGGTTGCCGGGGCGAGGGGGTTTGGGAGAAGGGGGTGGGATTATGGACATTGGGGAGGGTATGTGATTTGGTGAGTGCTGTGAAGTGTGTAAACCTGGTGATTCACAGACCTGTACCCCTGGGGATAAAAATATATGTTTATAAAAAATAAAAAATTTAAAAATTTAAAAAAAAAAGAGTTACCTGCATTTTACTGATTTTCCTTTCTTTTTTTTTTCTTCCTTTCTTCACCACTTTAACATATTTCTAGTTAACTGCACTTTAATTAACTTAAGGGCATCAGATTTAATATATCCAAAACTCAAAACAAATTTATCCCATGAATTTCTTCTCCTGTTTTCGATATCAGAAAATGTCACCATCTCCAAAGTTGCTGAAGTAGAAATCTGAATGATGATAGATCCGTAACATATTTTTCCCTAACTATGCATATGTAGAAGGACCAAAGCTTATTAAATAAGACTATCTTGTCACTACTGACTGAATCTGTCATGTTATCTCCATTCTTGGTGATATGGTGATATTACTTTCTACAAATAACCATAATTATTTTTAAAGATCTATGAAATAGTCTTGCATTTGATCAATTTTTGTCTGACCCTTACCAAACCAACCTAGATAAAAGCCTAAAAAACCCCAGAAAAACCAACCAGTTCTTGCCAAAGAAACTTATTTTCCCTGTGTATAAGAAATATCATTCCAAGGTAAGAATGAGAAACATTAAGTACCATTCACTAAAAAAATATCTTTCACCAACATCTCTACAAAACTTTATAAATCATGTGTTCAAAATATCTAAAGCAAAACTGTGTGGTCTATAGTATTTAGACCTCTAAAACATTCAAATAATTTAAAAGAAATTTAAGAGATTAGCACCAATTCTATTGAAGATGATCAAGTTTATATGTATAGCCTTGTAAGGTAACAGAGCTGATTCTATACAGCTTCTATATGAATTACATTGGATACAGAAATTACCTTATTAAACATAATTTCAAAACATACTCTAAATGTTTATCCAATTTAAAATACTTATTTTAAAAATATAGTTCCAAAATTTATATTTACTTGTGTTAACTACATTTTTTAATATATTTCATATGGTAAGAGGCACTAGATTTTATGGAATGAGATAGCTATATTTAAAGCTATTGCAAATAAGTGTAGAACAAATGGCTGGAAAATTTTAAAGTAATGTGTTTATATGTATTTAGTAAAATAATTAGCTTTTGTGAGCAAATTCAATTTACATAATTAAATATATATGTTCATGTATCATAGAAAAAAAATAGCAACCATTAAGAAACTTTGTCTTAAGTAGACCTTTATTGAAAATGAAAATACTTATTGTTTTCTTTTAAGTCTGTAGAGCTGCAATTTGCCAATCTTGGATTGAGAACAGAGATGCATATACTTGTTCTATATGGGCCCAATCAACCTTTATTTTTTTTTTCTCTTTTGGTTTCACTTAATTTTTTTAAAATTTATTTTAATTTTTTTCAGTATTCCAAGGTTCATTGTTTATGTACCACACCCAGTGCTCCATGCAATATGTACCCTCCTTAATATCCACCACCCACTCTCTTTCCTTCCATCCAAACCCCTCAGTTTGTTTCTGAGAGCCCACAGTCTCACATTGCTTGTCTCCCCGCCAATTTACTTCAAATGACTTTTCTTTTCCTTCTCCTAATATCCTCCATGTTATTCCTTATGCTCCACAAGTAAGTGAAACCACGTGATAATTGACTTTCTCCAATCAACCTGAATCTCTTTTAAAATACCAGATCACATCAGGACTGTTGTCTCATGAGTTCCTCTGCTTGGATTTCTCCCTCCAAACAAACAGACATTTCTCCCTTACCTCTTCCTGTTGATTTTCAAATATTGCCTTCTCTATGAAACATTCCTGATCATCTCAACTTAAAATTTCAGCTCCACTTTCATCTCTTAGTTCTGTCTACACTGCTCAATTTTCTTATTTTTCTACATACTAGTAACCATCTGATATATGATATATATTTTCTTCTTTATTTGTTCACTATCTATCCTAGTATCTACCAGCTACTCTAGTATGCTCTGGTATGTGATCCCCTTAGATTACAGATTTTATTGACTGGTTTGCTCACTGTTAAATCCTTAGAGTTCAGACAATGATTTGTTGAATGGGAAATACCCAGTACATGCATATTTGTTGAAAAAAAATATTATTTTTATTTCTAGGACTCAAGTTTACCGATTGCAAAAGGGAGTTAAACTACTGTTAGCCATAAGTTTAAATAAGGTGCATTGAGATGAGAAATGCTAGTAAACATTTTTATATTTCATATATATTGTGTTATCTTTAGTCTTTTAAACATAGTTATATCCCAATAAGTCAGTCTTTTTTCATGAGGAAATTTTGATAACAAATATTGTTCCTCGCAATCATTAATAGATTTTCTGAAATAAATAATATCTTCTCAAAATACTTTCTATTCAAAAGCCCCTATGAAATAAAAATCATTTAGAGTTGTGATCAAGAATATAAACTTTGAAACAGAAAGCTTCAGGTTAAAACCTTATCTATAAAGCCCTGGAAAATGTGCTTTATCTCCCTCTACCTCAGTACCCACATCTGCAAAATAAGAATAATATAAATCACTAGTTCATATGACTGCTATGGGATTTTAATCAATCAATGTCTGTAAAAGCTATAGAACAAAGCCTGGAAATTAGTCTATAAATACATATACATGTGTGCATGAACACACACACACACCACACACACACACATTTTAGGGTAAACAATACTGTGTTTTTTCTTTTGAAGCATATTTTTTAAATGTCCCCTCTATCTTCCCTCCTCCCCAAATTTATACATTTGCTTTCTAGGACAAATGTGTTAATTTGAATCATGTATCAAACCACATATGAAGATAGAAGTGTGAAAAAGTAAGTAGTGGATCCAAAAGAGACTGTATGATGCTGGACAGTCAATTTAATCTAAATGTATATGTGGAAATGGTATAATGCTTAATATATATATATATTGTAAAAGCAGAAGCTATTGGTTTCAAATCCCTGTTTTCCTTCCTGTGTCCCCTTGAGAAACTTATTAACCTGTACTCAACAATAAAATGCAGACAATTATGCCTGTCTGAAATAACTAAGAAAGGTTGCTGCAGGAATCACTTGCATTGCTACGAATGAAAAGCAGTTTGTGATGGTGGCAGCTGACATGATTTTCTCTCCAGGGCTTGCTACTGGATTTCAAATATAAAGAGGGTCATGATGTATAGCACTGCCCCTTGTACTGGGAAAGATTTTGGATCTATGGTTAGGGTGCCATCTACATTTGCTGACAACTGTATGTGGTTTACAAGAGACACATCTAAAACAGAAGGACACAGACATGAAGAAAGTCAAGAATGGAAAAAGTTATACTATAAAAATTCTTAACAAACACAACAAAAAAGTGACTGGCGCTATGTGAATATCTAACAAAATAGACTTTAGGGGAAAAATGATACCTAAGTTGTACCCATTTTGTAATGACATAATTATTTTAGAAGAAAAATTTTATGATTTTAAGTTAGCTTGTACCTGAAACCATAGCTGCAAAGTTTCTTCAAAAGTATGGTTCTGTTATTCCAAGCAAGAGAGATAAGCTCTAACTCAAGTAGCAGGAAAATGTTGGAAAACTGATTAGCTCATAAAGCTGACAGAGTTTGGGAAATTAGGAAAACAGAAACAAAGTGAAATTAAGCTCTAAATACCATAATCAATATTATAATTCAAGGAACAGTTAGGTTGCAGTGTCACAGAGGACAAACCTGGAGCAGCTGGACCAACAGTGCTGCTGGATACAACTGCTGGCACCACTGGAGGTGCTCAACATTCCTGTAGGATCTGCTCTGGTCAGTGAATTATATATCCTCCCTCCCAGTCATCTGAAAATAAAGTCCATGAATCTTAGTTACCAATTCCTTTCTGGCTAGAAAAAGTTCATAGATAGATGCCAAATAGATAAATAGATAGATAGATGATAGGTAATAGATAAAATTTATCACAATGGATATTCAATGAGAACATTTCCAAACAAAAAGAAATATAAAAATAAAAAATTTCATTTGCAAGTAACAGAACAAAAACTTCCAGTATAACTACATCATAAGGCTAAAACACAATTTTTCATTGCAATTAGTTCTCTGATAGATTTCAGCTTCTCTTTTAATGCCTGACTCTGGAAGGGATTTCTG
>NC_081557.1:177973854-178004767 GCF_022355385.1 Mustela nigripes
AAGTGACTCTTAATCTCACAAAACAAACTGAGGGGTGCTGGGGGGAGGGGGTTTGGGAGAAGGGGGTGGGATTATGGACATTGGGGAGGGTATGTGCTTTGGTGAGTGCTGTGAAGTGTGTAAACCTGGTGATTCACAGACCTGTACCCCTGGGGATAAAAATATATGTTTATAAAAAATAAAAAATTATATTAAAAAAAAATAATGAGCCCCAACATAAACCCACACATATGTGGTCAAATGATATTTGACGAAAGTGCCAAGAATACAAAATGGGGAAAGGATAGACTCTTCAATAAATATATTAAGAAAACTGGAAAACCACTTGCAAAAGACTGAAATCGAGCCCTTATCTTATACCTTATATAAAAATCAACTTAAAATAGATTAAATATTTAAATGTAAAACTTTTTTTTTTAAAGATTTTATTTATTTATTTGACAGAGAGAAATCACAAGTAGATGGAGAGGCAGGCAGAGAGAGAGAGAGGGAGGGAAGCAGGCTCCCTGCTGAGCAGAGAGCCCGATGTGGGACTCGATCCCAGGACCCTGAGATCATGACCTGAGCCGAAGGCAGCGGCTTAACCCACTGAGCCACCCAGGCGCCCCTTAAATGTAAAACTTTAAATCATAAAACTTCTAGATGAAAAAATAAGGAAAAGCTTCTTGACATTGGTCTTGGCAATGAACTTTATGACACTAAAAGCACAAAAATAAACAACTGGGACTGCTCCAAACTAAAAAGACTGTATAGCAAAAGAAACAATCAACAAAATGAGAAAACAGCCTATAAAGTAGGAGAAAATATTTACAAATTATATATATAATAAAGGGCCAATATTAAAAATAAATAAGGAATTCCTACAATTCAATAATAAAAAAATAAAAATAAATGGACATTTGGATATCTTCGAAGAAGGCATACAAATGACCAATAGCTATATGAAAATATGCTCACCATTACTAACAACTAGAGCAATGCAAATCAAAACCACAATGAGATATCACCTCAGACTTGCTAGAAGGCTATTACTAAAAAGCCAAAAGTTAAGAAGTGTTGGTGAGGATGTAGAGCAAAAACAACTTGGGTATATTATTGGTGGAAATTTAAATTGGTGCAGCCATCTTGGAAAATAGTACAGAAGGTCCTTAAAAAATAACAAATAGAACTATCATATTTTCCAGCAATCCCACTTCTGAGTATTTATTCAAAAGAATTGTAACCAGATTTCAAAAAGATACGCGCACTCTCATGCTCACTGCAGCATGATTCACAATAGCCAGGATACAGAAAATAAATAAATAAATAAATAAATATCTGTTGACAGATAAATAGATAAAAAATATTTGGTAGGTATGTACAGTGGAATAGTATTCAACCTTAAAAAAGAAGGAACATCATTATAGTAGGTGAAATATCTAGACCAGAAAGACAAATACTGCAATACCTTACTTGTATGTGACATCTAAAACTCACAGATTCACAGAAGCAAAGTAAAATGTTGGTTTCCAGGGGGCTCCAGCAAAGGGGAATCAGGAGATGATGGTCAAAGACTACAAAGTTTTAGTTACACAAAACAAAGTTCTTGAGATCTACCATAGGACATAGTGTCTATAGCTAACAATACTTTGTCGTATAATTAACATTGGCTAAGCAGGTTTTAAATGTCTTTTTTCTAGAAAAAGATGTTTTAAATGTCTTACCACACACACAAAATAATGATAATAATAAAAAGGGGGCAGGAGGAAACTTTTCGATGTGATGAATATGTTTACGGACTTGATGGTGACCAAGGATAGCAGAATATGTCACCCTGAATGATGACTGTATGAGTTCAGAACATGCCACACCCGAGCACGCCACTTTAGTATATTGACTCTTTTGAGCTGTGACACTTGAAAAACAGCAAAGGCAGGAAAACATGTTCTCTGAACCCTGCTTATCTGCCTAATGACAGATTCTCTGAAAGAAACCCAATTCTTATCAATCCCTTCCTTGGGAATTCCATCAACCAGGGAAAATTAGCCCTTATCACATGAGAGACTAGACATTGACAGCACTACTCAGACAAACTACCACAAATCATGTTACCTTCCATCTGTCCTTCTCAGAGTTCATTCATCTTCCCTAGAAACCATTTACTCTTCCCTAAGACATCAACACAACCTCCTTTCCCTATTAAAATGGTATTGAATCCTGATTTTTATGCCCCTTCGTGGAAGTTACTAATTTTTCTCTGAGTATCTCCCAATATACATGAGTCACACATGATAATAAACTGCTGTTTGTTTTTCTCTTGTTAATCTTTTACTTCATAAGTTTCCACTAAAAACTCAGAAAGGTAGAGGGAGAATTATTTTTCCTCCTCTAGATAGTCATGATTTTATTGTTCCTTACTCATTGTCAAACTCATTGATTTTTATACATGAAATTTGTATAGCTTATCAATCATACCTCGATAAAATAGTTAATAGATTATAACATTGTAATGGGTTTTAAGGCTTTTATGTTAAGTTAAATATGCATTCCAGATAGAATAAAAAAAATTACTTTTTGACCAAGATATGACTTTAAAATTTTGTATTGGTGTTTAAAAGAAAAAAATATAAGAACCTATAAACACTCATGCTCCATTTCTGAAAACGGAGGCTGATCCTTATCGTACTCAGTAAACAGTCTAAGGGCCAAGAGCAAACCTGAATCATTAATATAATCCCCTTCAGCCCTCACAACCATAATTTATAACATAGCATTTTGCATATAAGTGATTGTTCTGTAAATATTTATAAGTAAATTATTAAAATGTAAAGAAGAGTAAGTATGTGAGACCTCGGGCAGAATGTGAAAATGGGTATATAGCAAATTTGAAGAAGAGATAGTCACAGATTACAGGAAAGTCCATGGCATTGTAGTAAGAACAGATGGACACATATTTTTTCCCCCAGTAGAAAGGAGACCGAGAATAAGTTTTCTTATTGTGGTATCACAGAAACTCACATACACATATTCATATGTTGAAACTATGTATTTATTATTTCATACATGATAAAATAATTCTACATGTATTACTAATTTTGATGACTATAATAATCTTATGTAGCAGGACAGATAGCCACTCCTTATATATACAAATCCTGTTAATATCATTTCTTCAAAGGATCCTTTTTTGGGGGGGCTTTACCTTACAAACATGATTTTTCCCTCCCTTTGTGTAACTTTGCAATATAGTACAAAGACTTTTATTACAGTAATTTTAATATTTTATTTAAATTAGTTTATTATTACATGCTCTATCACTGTATATCTCTTGGATATAGAAGATCGGCCTTAAACTATTTTTTAATATGACTGGTTCACTTTATGCTGAATAAATGATGTAATGTTTGCTAAAAAATGAATGAAGAGGGAAATTATTTTTTTTCCTCTGAAGTTAAAGCAATAATTTCAGCTTATAGTTAGCAGAATAGGTATGGGCATCCAAAAAAATAGGAAGGTTTAAATAGAATGCTCTACATTTATAAAAATAAATTAAGGAAAAGTAAAAGAGACAAGTATAACAAAGAACATGTGCAATTTCTGCTAGTGTGGATTAGATAGTATGTCTCTATTAATACTTCCTTACATAGGCTATATATGGTTTCCCTTCAGTAAAACACAAGAAATTTTATTTTAGACCTAGTGATAGAGAAGAGATTTGGATTAAAGACAGACTTTGACCAAAAGGGGGATAAAAGTGGTAATGTGTATGTTCCCTTTGACTCACCATAAATAACATTTGAGCAGCTTAGAATAAGGAATGAGGGCTCCACAGTCTCTGAGCTTCAAAAGGAAGACAAGATGAGCGTAAAGGCAGGGTGTTTAGCTAACTGTCTCTGACAACAGCTTGTCAAGAAGCCCTTCTCCAGTGACAACTCCGTATCATTCTGACCCTTCAAGGATGAAAAGTCCCCAGAACTTTGAGAAGTGGCTTTCCTGATAACATTTCAGGATGGCAAGTAGCTGCAGTAAAATGTCTATAAGCACCCAGGGAAGCAAGTGAGGGAAAGTAGAAGCTGAAGTAAGACAGCAATACCAGAGAACACAGCTTGAGGACTGCAGTTCATAAATTCACAAATAGGTGTGTGTGTGAAGAGCTCCTCTGAGACACCAGAAATAAGTACAGGACACTAAAGGGGAGAGCTTGCTCAGACCATTACACAGGTCAGGGCCATCAAACCAACAGTCATTTGAGTGAACAAGTAATGGAATTGCCAGGCAATTTTGAAGACCCAACCGAAATTGGAAATCATAAATCTGCCCCACCTGACAGAGTTATGTAGTTCTCTCTAGCAAAGCTTAGGAGGGGGAAAAAGCTTTTGATAAGAAAGATCCATTTTGGGAGTATGTTTAAATGAAAGCAGCAGAGAACAGAACAAAAAGAGAATTGAAGATACATGTGACCCGAATGGCCAGTCATGATATGAATTTAGCTAGAAAAATAAAGTCAAGAAGCAAATGATAATCTAAAAACATTTTGAGTAACTTAAAGACTGAAGTAAATGAAAAAAAAAAAAGTATTTAGTGGAGGTAAATATTTGTTATCGGATAGAGCAATTTTAAATAAATAGTTTAGAATACAGTTCAGCTTGGGAGATAAATCATGACTGTGGCCTGAGGCACAGTTTACTGAAGAAAAATACAATGAAAATTACTGCCTCAGAACAGATTAAGATTAAGTGAGGAAACTAAAGTTACTCAGGATAAAAGGATAAACTGAGAATGAAAATAGAATAAAACAATGTGCCAATGTATTTTGCCCTCAGAAGACCAGGTTCCACCTGCATGTGGAAGAGGTTATGACTAAGAGAAACTACACCTGACTATTCTAAAACAATTCCAAAATCCCCTTCATTAAACCAGTAAATTTTTTTATGTACTACAGTGTGGTATAATTGCTTATGTCATGGGCTACCTTCAGGGCAGTACAGATACCTGGGATTTTTTCAGACCTTGTTATTGGCAGGATATGCTGCTTTTAATGGGAGGCAAGGGAAGGCAGAGAGTGCAGAGGGTCAGGGAGATGGAAGTGCTACCTTTGATCTGTTTACTTCACTAGTTGGAAATCAGCTGGTCCACATAACTGACAGCTGGGACACATGACACAGTCATGTCCTATAAGAAAAACACTCTCGTGTGTTTGCTTTACTATATACTTCACTTCTGGTCACAAATGTGTCTGCTTTTCCCCACACAAAGCAAATCTGTGACACCAGGTCACAGTTCTACTACAATCTGCTTCAGTTCTGACACCTTGAGTTAGCCTCAGAATCCATAAATTATGGGCTCAGTCCCACAAGACTGTTCTCTTTTCCAGGTTCACACACCAATCCCAAGTCCAAGTTGTTCCCTGTGCTTCTGACTGCTGGCTATAAATCAAAGGTTCCCACAGCCCTCCCTCCAGGTACCGTTAATTTGCTAGAGCAGCCCAGAGAGCTCAGGAAAATAATTTACTTACTAAATTACTAGTTCATTATAAACGGATAAAACTCAGGAACAGACTGATGTAAAATATGCATAGAGTCAGGTGTGTGGAGAGGAGCACAGAGCACCTCCACATGTTCATCAAACCCAAGAACTCTCTGAGCTGTCTGGGTTTTTATGAAGACTTCATCATGTAGGCATGATTGATTAACTCGCTGACATTTTCTTTTAATTTTTAAATGAACATATATTGTATCATTTGCTTCAGGGGTACAGGTCTGTGAATCATCAGTCTTAACACAATTCACAGCACTCACCATAGCACATACCATCCCCATGTCTATCACCCCGCCGCCCCCTCACTCCCTCCCACCTGCTCCCTCCAGCAACCCTCAGTTTGTTTCCTGAGATTAAGAGTCTCTTATGGTTTTTCTCCCTCCCAGGTCCCATCTTTCATTTTTCCCCTCCCTTCACAACCCCCGTTCCCAGCCACACCTCTCAGATTCCTCATATCACTCACTGGCATTTGTGACAGAAGTCAATCTCCAGTCCCTTTTCTCTTCCCAGGGATGAGGGGAGTAGGTGGGACTAAAAGTTCCAGCTCTCTAATCTCTGTTTGTTGCCCTTAAAACCAACACCCACCCAGAGGGGCTTTCTAAGAGTCACCTTATTAACATTAACTCATAAAAAGGACTTGTTATGAATAACAAAAGATTCTTATTTTAATCATCAACAGTGATTTAAGCCCATTAAATACAATAAATTCATTTGAAATTTTGGCCCTGCTAATTTTATTTTTATATGTATATACCAGACACAATTATTATTTCCACCTTCTAAGTCAACAGATCATTAGGAATTCCCCATGAGTCCAAGATATTCATGGTTAAGCATTCAGTTTCTACCATGGCCTAAGAGCAGGTCAGAGGTTGTTGCTAAAAATCAAACAATTAATTAAAGAAGAATGCATGTTTTTTTATTCTAAACCTTAGAGGTCGGCAGTATAATATTTGTATTAAGATTTTCCAGAGGCTCCATAGAAAAATTCCTATTTCACACAGACAATTTGAATAAATCTGGTTGAATGTGGACATAAGGTCTATGTGTAATATTTCCTTAAGAGATCCCTGTAGACCTTATCTTGCTGCAGGCTGCATTCACAAATGGAAGTATTGTGGCCTGTTTGATAAATGGGTCAGAGTAGTACACTCAAATGGGCCATTTTTTTGCCTTCAGTATCCAAAATCTTTACCAAGTTTATGCAGTAGCTTGTCTTGTCTCATCATGTTCTAGACCACTAGATTCCCAGAGGTTTCACTAAGGTAACTGTCTTCTGAATTTTCCAGCATTTATCTTCTATTTTCTGGTTCATATGTATCTTGACAAGGCATCTCCTTGCAAGGTTTTACTCATCAGGATCAATTAGCTTAATGTTATCAGTATTACAGACAAGACTAGTTTTATGTGAAATGCCAGTGTGATGTTCTGTGAAATGTTCAGATGATGGGAATCTGAAAATCTTTGTAAGGGAGGGATCAGGAGAATTGACTGGGAAGACATACTGCTATTTGCCAGGTAAAAGGAAATGGCTTCCAGTACAATTCATATAGAGAGAAATCACTTACTGTCCCATAGTTGAATAATATAGCTATGAGGGTCCATGCTATATTTATATTGGGAACTGTAGCTGTAACTAAAGTCACAACATAAATAGATTACAATAATTCATAGCCATTTTTCAAGATCAGTCCTTTTTCTATATCAACCAAAGAGACAAGTTAAATAGGATTATGATAGTCATGACCACCCCTTAAATCTTTCAGATCATTAATGGTGGCATTCATCTCTGCAATATCCTGAGGAATGACATATTGTTCTAATAGATTGAGAGAATCAAAACAAAGATCTTTTAATCTCTTTGCCACTATATGCTCTTATTATGACTGGTTAACTATCATGGCATTTTGATTATCTAGAATTGGTATCATTTCAGAGCTACTGCCAATCTATAATGTCTGCCCTTTTGGGCTATTTTGCCTTATTGATTTCTAATATACCTTGGTAAGTGACTCTAAGTCCCTTTAGAAAAGACTAAGAGAAAGAAATTTTTGGCTGAATAACAGAATATTTTCAGAAGCAAAAGGGGACTCCTATTTTATTCATAAGCCTCTGAATTTGTGAACTGTCTCATATCTAGGAGTACTTTGAAGAGCAACTCTATTATCGTTAAAAACTAAAAATTCTGTTCAAAATTAAAGAGCTTTTCTGCTTACGAAAATCAAGTAAGATTTTAGTAGAAGGCCCATATATTTCATTTCTATAAATAATATGATATAAAGGTCAATGACAAAGGTCTCTGACGGTAAAAACATTCTTATCATGACTGAATATTTGTCAATTATGTAACTAGGCTCACTTTGTCACTGTCATACATCCCAGGATCCTGCTTCCATTGAATTCAGGAACCCTAGTTTAATGATACAATTACCACAATCATTTTGTCATGAAGACAATCTCACAGAGCTCTCAAGGATGTTAGAGCTTCCTTTACTAAGGTATTTTTCACACATTACTGGTTTGGGAGTGCCCATAGTAAAAGTATATGCGAGCACCTCTTACATAAGAAATCCACGCTGATCCTTCTTTTTTTTTTTATTTAATTTTATTTTTTTCATTGTTCCAAGATTCATTGTTTATGTACCACACCCTGTGCTCCATGCAATACATGCCCTCCTTAATACTCACCACCAAGGCCCTCCCAACCTCTCACCCCTCTCCCCTCCAAAACTCTCAGTTTGTTTCTCAGAGTCCACAGTCTGTCATGGTTCATCTCCCCTTCCAATTTTCCCCAACTCACTTCTCCACTGCATCTCCCAATGTCCTCTATGTCATTCTTTATGCTCCACAAGTAGGTGAAACCATATGACAGTTGATTCTCTCTGCTTGACTTATTTCACTCAGCATAATCTCCTCCAGTCTCCTCTGTTGATACAAAAGTTGGATATTCATCCTTTCTGATGGAGGCATAATATTCCATTGTATATATGGACCCTTTCTTCTTTATCCATTCATCTGTTGAAAGGCATCTTGGTTCTTTCCACAGTTTGGCTATTGTGGTCAATGAACATTGGGGTACAGTACTGTTTACTACATCTGTATCTTCAGGGTAACTACCCAGTAGGGCAATTGCAGGGTCATAGGGAAGCTCTATTTTTAATTCTTAAGGAATCTCCACGCTATTTTCCAAAATGGCTGCACCAACTTGCATTCCTACCAACAATGTAAGAGGATTCCCCTTTCTCCACATCCTCTGCAACACATGTTGTTTACTGTCTTCTTAATGTTGGCCATTCTAACTGGTGTAAGGTGGTATCTCAATATGGTTTTGATTTGAATATCCCTGATGGCTAATGATGATGAACATTTTTTTATGTGTCTGTTAACCATTTGTATGTCTTCTTTGGTGAGGTGTCTGTTCATGTATTCTGCCCCCCCCCCTTTTTGATGTGATTATCTATTTTGTGTGTGTTGAGTTTGAGGAGTTCTTTATAGATCTTGGATATCAGCTCTTTGTCTCTAGTGTCATTTGCAAATATCTTCTCCCATTCTGTGGGTTTCCTCTTTGTTTTGTTGACCATTTCCTTTGCTGTGCAGAAACTTTTTTTTTTTTAATTTTTTATTTTTTATAAACATACAGAAACTTTTGATCTTGATAAAGTCCCAAAAGTTCATTTTCACTTTTGTCTCCTTTGCCTTTGGAGACGTGTCTTGAAAGAAGTTTCTGTGGCAGATGTCAAAGAGGTTATTGCCTATGTTCTCCTCTAGAATTTTGATGGATTCCTGCCTCACGCTGATCCTTCTATCTATATCTGTAGCTATCTAACTTTACAACATAAAAAAAAAAAGATTTTTGTAATTTAGTATTTAATTTTCATCTGGTAACATCTATCTTTGTGTCTGCTTTCAGTCAACCAAACAAGGAAACCAAAAGGGACACTATCAACTTGCTTAAGTTGATACATTAAATATGGAATCTCTGTTACTGTACCATAGACACATAGCAAATAAGCTTTTCCCAATCCAACATTTCTATTCCACCCTGATCCAACTTGTAGAGGCCTTCAGTGCAGAGTTCTCTAGGTTTTGCTATGTAAATTACCACTATCTTGAAATTCTTTTAGTGTGTATGCAACTTTCTACAGGCAAAATTTTGCATTTGACTCCTTGGGGATGTAGGACTCTGTCTACTTTAGAAGCAATGAAAAGTGGTGGGAGTAGCTTCTGAAGAGCAATCCCATGCATAGCATGGGAGGAAATTTAGGCAAATGAAAACAAGCAGTTTAGATAGAGGGTGAAGTACTCTTGTTACTGACAAAGAAGCTCATAAATTTTAAACATTCACTATCCTAAGTTTCATTTGCACATTTTGAATAAATATATTATAGTGAAGTGCCTTGGAGGCTATATGTACAGATTAAGAAGTGATTGATTGTGTAGCAGGAATGAACTGGGGGGTTACAACATCTGCTCATGCAACTTGCTTGTGCTTCTAATACTTGCTTAACTTCAAAATTATAGGAACATTTCCCACAGTGATTGAATATTTTTTAAATTCAAGTATACTTAATCTTCAACATTGTATTAACTTCAGGTGTACAATATAGTGATTTAATAATCTATATATAACTCAGTGCTCACCATTATAAGTATACTCTTAATCTCCTTCACCGATTCCACCACCCACCTCCCTTTTGGCAACCACTAATTTGTTCTCTGTATTTAAGATTCTGTTTTTGTTTGTTTGTTTTCAGTTTGTCTCTTTTTTCTTCATTCATTTGTTTTGGTTTTTTTTTTTTAATTCCACATATGAAATCTTGGTGAAATTTGATTCAATTTGAATAAAGTCATATGGCATTTTCTTTTTTGTCTACCTTATTTCACTTAGAGTTGTGCCCTCTATGTCTATCTATGTTGTTGCAAATGGCAAGATTTCATTCTTATTTATGGCTAAGCAGTATTCCATTATATATATATATATATATATATATATATATAGCATCGGAGGAAATTTATATATATATATATATATATATATAAAATGGAATATATATAGCACAACCATAAATACACACCATGTTGACTTTGATATAAACAAGCTTATAGCAGTCATCAGCTCAAGGTTGTAATTACTGTGTATGTATATGAGTATTCTTTATCAGAATATCCAAACTTGCTATACAATATCAGAAGAAAGGAAAGAGTTTTCTTATCTCCAGAGTTATAATGAGCAAAATTTGAAGGGAAAGGGGAGGGTAGCTGGACTCCTAGGAAGTAAAAACATTCTCTATTTATCAAGTGGGAAGATGATGCCAAGGCTCACTGATTACGTACATTCTTATATCCTTTAAGCTTTCTTATACTAATTATTATTGTTATTTTGGCAGAGTAAATAAAATATTTAGCAGAGTAAATAAAAAGGGAGAAACACACACACATGTACACACACACACACAGGAACTCAGTCTTTGGAATGAATTTGAGGAGTGGTACAAAATTGGATTATTGTTACATAATAAGGGAAGTTCCTATCTGTATTTCAAATTTTTTTTTCTGAAGAGAATGTCTTATTGATAAACTGCGATTATTTGAGTTTCATTTAAATAGCGATATTGTTAAATAATTTTAATATTTAAAAGGAAACCATTTTCCCCCTAAAATGGTCTAATATGAACAAATATGTCAATTTCTATAAAATAGAATAATTTATAACATTTTTTTATAAATAAGGATACTTTGAAAGTGTGTCATTTGTTTATTTTGAACAGGTTCTATTACGTGCTGTCAGCAACTCAAAACTCTAAGAATAAAATACACAGATATATAATGGGAATATCTGCTAATACACCAGCTATCAGACAAAACAATTGCAAAATCTATATGAGAGGGGCTCAATCACTGAAATCAAAAGATATGATGCATTTTCAAGGAATTAATTTTATTTAATTAGTTTTATCAGATCAAGATGTCTTTAAATGTATAATATAACTCCTAAAAAAGGGAGCTTTTTTTTTGTTTGTTTGTTTTATGTTCACAATACAAGTTGACAAGTTATCTTATGGACATTTAAATGTATCCCATTTATTTGTGTGTGTGTGTGTGTGTGTGTGTGTATCTCCCTGATATTTCCAAAGAAGTAGCAAAGATAATTATGCTCATTGGGGTCTAGTTGATACAAGGTCAGAAAATATTGATTTAGGGATGCCTTGGTAGCTCAGTCATTAAGCGTCTGCCTTTGCCTCAAGTCTCGGTCCCAGGGTCCTGGCATTGAGTGGGCATCAGGCTCCTTGCTCAGCAGGAAGCCTGCTTCTCCTGCCTGCTGTTCCCCCAGCTTGTGCGCTCTCCTTCTCTCTCTGACAAATAAAAAAATTGATTTAAATTATAAACATATTTCTAATTACTAATGGTTTTCACACATTATTTATTTTATCCCCATTGGAGATGATTTTTCAATGGTTAAGCATTTTATCTCCTTTCTGGATGACTTTATTTAATTTTTGTGAATTATATTTCCTCTACTATTTCAAGTATATTTTTATATTTTGTTTTTGTTTCAGAGAATTGTCTAAAACTAAACTAATTGATAAAAAATGTTAAGAAGTTGTTCTTAACATTTATATTTATATTAATGTTTCCAGTGTCATTTAAGATATTTTAGAACTATTTAAGAAGCAATTTACATTTTCTTATGTATTTTTATTTTAAGATAAAATTTATATTCCATTAATTATTTTTACATTATGTATTTAAACATGTTTTTAACATTTTCTATGCATTTTTATACTATAATTATGGGGCTTTTTGAGTGCTGTTTTAAGTATAATTTCTAGCACCCCATTTTATTAGTGCTACAATTTAAAACAATTTTTGCCTTTTAAGAATTGAAGGTATAGAGAATTGAAGGTATATGTAATCTCAGCAACATGTTTAGTTGTAGATAATTGAACCTATTCCTAAGAAAGAACATGTATAAACTTTGAAAGCACCTCCATCCCCAAAGTTTACAAAAAAAAAAAAAAAGTTGATAAAAAATTGAGAAATACTTAAGGTTGCATGAAATTTACAAAATCATCTCTCAAGGTAAAAATTATAAAAAACTTGAAACCTGTGTTTTTGAAGTGTCACTTTTGACCAAATTACTATTTTTGAACAATTAATCTTTATGATCAATACAGCAAATCAACTAGTGTTTTCACAATTATTTTACCTATATTTAAATACAGTAGTTCTATATTTGCTAATGGCAGTTCTGAATTACAGTCACCAGGAAATAAAATGCTATGCATGGTGACCACTCATAAAATTACTTTTTTTCTTATCCATTAGGTGTGTAGTGCAGCAGTACCTCAGAACACATATCAATATAATTTATACAATATACACTTTTATCAAATTCAAATGTTTAATTTTGGGACGCCTGGGTGGCTCAGTGGGTTAAGCCTCTGCCTTTGGCTCAGATCCTGGGATTGAGTCCCATATCGAGCTCTCTGCTCAGCAGGGAGCGTGTTTCCTCCTTTCTCTCTCTGCCTACCTCTCTGCCTACTTGTGATTTCTCTCTCTGTGTGTCAAATAAATAAAAATCTTTAAAAAAAAATAAAAAGTTTAATATCACATGAACAGGAAAGATAGAAAAAACTAATATTCATTTCCCTGTTTTAGGAAAAGAAATAATTATATCCATGTTTACTGAATTTTTTATTTATCTTAAAACTTTTTCTTTCTTTTTTTAATACTGAAGTTTTAAAAAATACTCCCAAAGTATGAATTAACTTTCTGGTAATTATTTGTTCACCTCATTACATAAAGCATAACTTACTATAATATTTACAAAAATAGTATGCCAAGTAGTAACTTTAAAAAGACAGTATTTCTAGTGAAACTGTTTGATAAATTTTCTTGCTCACTTATCCCACTTGGATATGCAGAGCCTTAAGTTAAGGGGGCTTTGCAATAAAAGAATACTGAATAAAGACAATTTTTCTTCCTATCAGCAAACTCTCTTTCTCCTCTTCCTTCCTCATTTTTTCTTCCCCCTTTTTTCCCTCCTAGTTCCCATAAGCTGAGTTTTAGTACTTCAATGATAAAAACACATTTAGAAATACTTTATGTTTTAGGAACACACTTGCATAACAAAGCGAAATCTTAGTATAAATAGTTTCAAATTCTAAGCTTACATTGTCATTTTCAATGTTTAAATAGTATCAACTTCAAAGAAAATTCCTTTATAATCATCCTATTAATATCATTTGGTAATAAAGGTTGTAATAAATGCTATCATTAAGTGGTAATATGAAAATTATTAAAATGAATTCTTGAAACCATATTTAGAAAGTAAAAGAAACAGGGGCACTTGGGTAGCTCAGTGGTTAAGCATCTGCTTTAGGCTTAGGTCATGAACTTAGTGTTCTGGGATCCAGCTCTGGATCAGGCTCCCTGGTCATCAGGGGTTCTGCTCCTCCCTGTCCCTCTGCCCCTCCCCCTGTTCAAGTTCTTTCTCTTTCTCTCAAATAAATAAATAAAACATTTTAGAAAAGAAAGTAAAAGAAACAAAAATTAGAATAGACTAAAAACTCTTTGAAGAAACAATACTTATTTTATTTATTTATTTATTTATTTATTTATTTGACAGAGAGAGAGTGAGAGATCACAAACAGGCAGGCAGAGAGAGAGGGGGAAGCAGGCTCCCCACTGAGCAGAGAGCCTGATGCGGGCTTGACCCTAGGACCCTGAGATCATGACCTGAGCTGAAGGGAGAGGCTTAACTCTCTGAGTCACCCAGGTGCCCCAGAAACAATGCTTCTAAGTAAAGAAAGCACGACAAATTATGAAGACAACTAAAACTTGTGGATACCAGATCAGACTAATTTAGTGCTTGACTCATGGACTGTGATTAATGCTTTGGTTGAATGGTCAGTGACTTGAAAGGAACATGGTTGGACAATTGGTGATAAGGAAATTTGGAGAAGAGATATGTATATATTCCTCTCTGGATGGGCAAAAATGAACACATTTGGGTCTGAAGTAAATGTTTATCAAAGATTCACCTCAGCAGAGGAGCAGATAAAAATTAAATGGATCCAACTGTTGGATGGATACTGGTCAGCTTCTTTACCCAATATCATTCAAGGGCTCATGAACAAAATAGCTATAGTGTCAAAGGTGTAGGTTATACACAGGTTCCACAGTATGGACTTCCACTCACCAAGGCTGATCTGGCTACAGTCAAAGCTGAATGCTCAATCAGCCAGAAGCAGACACTAACACATATATGGCATCATTGCCCAGAATAAACAGCCTGGAGGCAGGTTGATTAAATTAGACCATTCCTAGCATGGAAGGGGTAGCATTTTTTTTTTTTTCCTGGAATAAAACTTGTTTAGATGTGGATTTGACTTCCCTACATGGCTTGCTTCCACTAAAACTGCCATGTGGATTTAACAGAATGCCTTTTCCATTATCATGGTATTCTACACAGCATTGAATCTGATCAAAGAATTTATTTCACCAAAAGAACTACAACAATGGACCCATGCTCATGGAATTCACTGGCTTACCATGTCCTCCACCAGTCTGAAACTGCTGTTTTGTTTGTTTGCTTTTGTTTTTTATCATTTTATTTATTCATTTGAGAGAGAGATACAGAGAGAGAGAGAGAGAGATAATGAGCAGGGGGAGAGGCAACGGGAGAGGGAAAAGCAGCCTCTTTACTCACTTCACTCAGAAGCCCAATGTGGGGCTCTATCCCAGGAGCCCCAGATCATGACCTGAGCCAAAGATGATGTTTAACTATCTGAGCCACCCAGCCACTCCTTGGAATGACTGGTTAGATAAAACAGTGGAATGGCTTTTGAAGACTCAATTACAGCCTCAGATTGGTGCCAATAGCTTGCAGAGCTAGAGCAAAGTTCTTGAGAAGGTCCTATGTGTTCTGAATTAGTATCCAATATACCAAACTCTTTCTTCCATAGCCAAGATTCATGAGTCCAGGAATCAAAGAGTAGAATTTGGAGTGGGACCATCACTATTACTACTAATTCCCCATTAGCAAGATTTTTTTTTCTTTCTTTCTGTCCTCATGACTTTATGCTCTGCTGGACTCATGGTCTTATTTCCAGAGAAAGGAGAAAGGAATACTTTTGTCAGAAGACCAACAAGTACTTCCTTGAACCCATAGTTAAAACTGACCCCCATTCACTTTGGGCTCCTCATGCTTCTGACTGAACAGGCAAAGAAAGGAATTACTATGCTGGTTGGGATGATTGATACTGTCTATCAGGGGAAATTGGACTACCAATGCACAATAGAAGGAAGGAATAATAGTCTGGAATATAAGAGATTCCTTAGGATACCTTTTAGTATTACCAAGCCTTGTGATTACAGCTAATGGAGAACTACAATAATTCTGGGCTATTAATGATATAGGTCCTTCAAGAATAAAGGTTTGGTTTACCCTGTCAGGTAAAGATCCATAACCAGCTGAGGTACTTGCTGAAGGCAAAGGGAATAAAGAACGAGTAGTGCAATGAGGTAGTTATAAATAGCCACCACAACTATGTGACCAGTGACATGAAGACTAAAATTGTCATGAATATTTCCTCCTTATTCTGCTATGAATATATATGTGTAAGAAATTTTTTTTATTTCCTCTATTATTCTCTTATCATGCACCGTAACATGTATTGAGTTTATATTACGGTATTTCAGTATTGTTAATTTTACTTCATAATATATTCAAACATTTTACCTCCCAAGGAAGACTTTAGTGCATTGTCAATTTTACACAGGATAGTTGTATCACATGAGACAGAATTATGACTGCATTATTGTCTTTCGAGATTACATATGTCTTAAATACATTTGTATGGGTACCAGATTGACATGGGGGTGGACTTGTACTGGCAGTTTTATGTGTTAACTTGATCAGGACACTGGGTGCCCAAATATTTTCTTAAACATTTTTTCTAGGTGTGTCTGTGAGGTGATGTTTCTGGATGAGGTTAGCATTGGATTCAGTAGATTGAGTAATGTGAATTGCCCTCTTCAGTGTGGGTTGGCATTGTACAGTACCTTGAGGGACTGAATATATCATACTGGTTCTGTTTCTCTGGAGAATTCTGACTAGTACATTGGCCCAAATTTATATTTAAACCTTCCCAACAGCTCTAAAATGGAACTATGTTGAAATTATATAAATACAGCAAAGTAAAAGTAACAGCTAGATAAAAGGAAGTGACCAAAGTTAAGTAAGGGATGAATTCTGGTTCTTTCGTCAACTGTCTTCTACAGTATATAATCTATACTCTCTTTTTTAGTATTTCAAACACAATTTTTATACTCTTCTAAATTTTCACTTTTCCAAAATGTAAAATTTAATATTGCATTACATTCTGTTTCTAAACTGTGTTTTCTGTTGCTACCAAACTATATACATACATTACACACACACACACACACACACACACATATGTTGTCCTTGTCTATTTCTAATAATTTGAACAATAACTGTAGTTTCACTACAGATTAGTCAAAGGATATCAATCTATTTTCAATTTAAGCAAGTCAGTTCTTACTCTGGACTTCAATTTTCTTACCTCTGAAATGGATAAATTTACCTCTGCTGTCTCTGAATTCTGAAATTTGATGAATCTGTAAAGGGATGAATAAAATACTTCTTTAAAGGTATATTACTTAAAGGGGAGTTGTGGATACATGATATATGGCCCTTTTTGTATCATACTACATGTAACTGTTTTTAGCAGTTTTTTTAAAGTATATTTTAATAAGCATATAAACAATAGCGGTTTGAATAAGATGTGTGTGTGTGTGTATTCTAGTTTGTGAACTTCTTGGGTCTGTGGTTTGTTGTCTATTACTAATTTCAAAAATTATTGGTTATTTTTCATTAAAATTTTCTCCTCACCAGTTATTTTTCTCTACCTTTTTGAGATTTCAATTATATGTTTAATACAATTTGATATTTTCCCCTAGCTCTTAGATTCTAGGAATTTTATGGATTTTGCTTTTTTTGCCAATTTTTTCTCATCTAACTTTCTTTTCTATGATTTTATTGACCTGTCTTCAGGTTCACTGGTTATTTTCTGGTTATGTCAAGTCTTTTGATGAGCCCTTAAAAATAATTTTTCTTTTCTGTTACTATATTTTTAATTTCTTTCATTTCCATTTTATTCTTTCTTATAGTTTTCATCTTTTACTAGATTTACTGATCTGGTGATGCATTTCTGTCTACCTGATTAGAGCTTTTAGTAAGTTAATTGCATTATTTTAAAATTCACTTTCTGATAGCCTCAGTATATGTATTTTATCTGAGTTTGGTTCTGTTCTTCTATGTCTTTTGACATAGTTTTGATACATTTCTTGATATTTTTTATGCTTTATAATTATTTTTGTTGAAAATCAGACATGTCATTTAGTATAGTAAAACCTGATATAAGTTGTTTCTATGTCCTGAAATAGGTAAACCTTTCCTTCTGCTAGACATTTAAAGTGGGAGTTGAGTTGATCCTGTGAACAGGTAAGTGTGGTTTGGATTTGTTTTTGTTCACAGCATTTCATAGGGTTCAAATTCCTATAAGGTGAAGTGAGTTAAAAGTGGAAACCAGTTTACCACTGTTTTCTCACTCTTTGCTCTACCCTCTGCTTTTATGACACCCTTTGTGCTGTGCCTCAAAAAAAGGTCTCTCATATGCCTCTCGGCATTATTCCAAGTTACTTTTTACTTTATGAGCTTTGTGATGACTGTAGGAAGTGCTCTGGTATTCTGATTCAGCATCTATCTGACGCAGTAACTGTTCTTAAAGGGAATTCCTAGAAATTTTTCTCTTTCTCCAATGCTAGTTATGATCTAAGCACATATACTTGCTCTGTCCTAGTGGAGACTTTTTTTTTTTCTCTTTCCTTTCCTCATTGCAATAGGTTTTCATCAGTGTGTAAAGGCAGCAATGTTTGCTGCCCTCTCCTAGACATGTAAGGGTTTTGTTTGCTTGTTTAGTATAAGAGATTGGGGAAATGAATCTGGGCAGATTCTCTGCCTTTACTAAAGCCACTGCTACTTCCATTCCATGCCTTCAACACAAGGTAATCTTTCTGAGGTTTCACAGTGATGTTTTTTAATATTATTACTGAAGTATAATTGACATTCAATGTCATATTAGTTTCAGGTGTACAGCATACTGATTCAACAATTCTATACATTACTCACCACAAGTGTAGTAACCACCTGTGAACATACAACATTACTGTTACTGACTACATTCTCTATGCTATACTTTTCATTTCTGTGACTTATTTATTTTACAGCTGTAAGTTTGTGCTTCTTCATCCCTTTTGCCTATTTCACCCATCGAAGCCCTCCCCTCTGATAAACCCCAGTTTCTTCTCCATATTTGTGAGTTTATTTCTGTTTTCATTTGTTTGTTTATTTGTTCTGTTTTTAGATTCCACATTGTTGTGAATTCAAAAGTTTGTTTTTTTTGTTTTTTGGTTTTTTCTCTCTGTCTTATTTTACTTAGCACTCTATACTCTAGGTGCATTCATGTTGTCACAAATGACAAGCTTTCATACTTTTTAGGGCTGAGTGATATTTCATTTTAGGTATTTATAAGTATATATATTATACATATCACATGTTTTTAATTTATGCATCTATCAATCAAACTTGGGCTACTTTCATATTTTGGTTATTGTGAATAATACTGTAGTAAATCTAGGGGTGCGTGTATCTTATTGACTTAGGGTTTTTAGTTTTTTTTGGAGTGGGTAAACACAACCTGGTGAAATTATTGAATCATATATATTATTTCTATTTTTAAGTTTTTGAAGAAACTCCATTCTTTTTTCCACAGTTGATTGCACCATTTTATATCCCTACCAACAGTGCACAAGTAGACTTCCCTTTTCCCCACATCCTCACCAAAACTTGTTATTTCTTATCTTTTTGATACTAGACATTACAACAGGTATGAGGTGATATCACACCCTGATTTTGATTTGTATTTCTTTGATGATGAGTGATGCTGAGCATCTTTTCATATATATGTCTGTTGGCCATCCAGATGTCTTTGGAAAAATATCTATTCATGTCATCTACCCATTTTTAATTGGAATTTTTGGTGCCGAGTTGTATGTTTCTTTATACATTGTACATGTTAACCCCTTACAGATATATCATTTGCAAATATCTTCTCCTAACTGGTAGGTTGCCTTTTTGTTTTCATGATGCTTTTCTTTGCTGTGCACA
Source organism: Mustela nigripes (assembly GCF_022355385.1). Classification (NCBI taxonomy): domain Eukaryota; kingdom Metazoa; phylum Chordata; class Mammalia; order Carnivora; family Mustelidae; genus Mustela; species Mustela nigripes. The sequence goes on from NC_081557.1 coordinate 177,993,629, forward strand.
CATTGATTTTTCTTTAAGGACCTTGTGTAATCTAGGGAGAGATGCCTGCATAATACATGAACATTCCCCTTGTATTTAGTGCCCCAGTATTTCTATAATTTCTTGCTAGCCCATATTCACTTTTTACCAATTTATTAACAATTTCTGCAAAATTACTCCTACTGGTCTCCAGAGCCATCTGACCCAGATAAGCAAGCGTTCATATTCTGTATTGATTTGTAAGCACTTATTATTTATTTATTTATTTATTTTAATGATGTTTCAGGTTAGTTGGTTGCTCTGTGTCATTAGCTTTCTGATGGGTTTAAAGTTCATTTGAAGTTTGGAGATGGTCTGGGTTTTCTATTGCTATTGTTATAACAATGAAAACAATGCTTTTTTCAAATTTTACATTCTAAGTAGAAAACAGAATTCTTGCTAGAATATTTTGTACTTTTCAATTTGATAAAACTGGACTTGGGCTGACAAGTTTTGGAAAGTGTTGTCTTCAACCCTCCACTTAATTCAGAAATGCCTTTTACATAATTATCCAATTCACTAAGTCCTATATTTTCAGCAATTGAAGAGAGGATGACATGGGATTTTAGAGCTATAATCTTAAATTTGAATTGCCAGCATTTCTATTACAGAAGCCCTTAACATCATCAAGAATTTGAAAGTAGTTATTGTGTATAGAATCTGAAGATTCCTAAAGAGAATTGTCCTTCCAAACTAGGTAACAAAGACAAACTAAGAGAAGTTATTTCTGAATGTTCAGTTCAAATATTTAGGAAAAGAATAATACTTTAGCTCAGAGAAACTGAAGACGACTGCCAGTTCTAGAAGATTAAAATGAAAATACTTTCTTTTATACTTTTGCTTTCAAAAGATTATATCCACAAATTTAATATGCATTTATTTTGTTGTAGCATCCTTTATATTATAGTATCTTAAGCCTGAATTATGTCTTCTCAAAATTATAGCTTAGAAGCATGGACTATATTAGGTCTTATAATTATTTGTGATTCTCCTCATTTATACTATATAAGTACAAATTATATTTGAATAATTCCTTCCACTGGAGAACTAAAAATTATATTTGGTGTTATTAAGATTAAATATCATGTAGTATTTAGTAACTTTTGCTATTTGGATTACTTTGTATTTCCAAAGCCAGGGAAAACTTCAAAGAATTTTCCCATGTATTATTTTATTCCATGTACTAAAATACATATTATAAATTTCAGTCCATAATATTTGTATTAAGAATGAGTTGTCTATACACAGTCAACATGCTAAGTCAATCATTGTATTTACCTAAATAGATTTTATTTCTCCCTAAACACACTACTGACCAAAACTGCCTAAGTGGCCCCTTCAGCCTAAATGTTAGACTTCTCCCAACTCTAGGACCCTAGTCTTCCTTATCTAAGAGAATTTACTTTAGAAAATTTGTAATCATAAATTCCTTCCCTAATCCCTTGAGATGTAAGTCTTTCAACAGTTTTACAAATAGTTTTGTATATAATCTCGTGAATAGAGCTGTCTTTCACAAAGAACTGGAAGCCTTCCCATTGAAATATAATCATCAAAGAAAATAGTAACCCTCTCTAACCCAGTTTCTGTGGGAGAGTAGGAGCTACCTTCAGGGGGCACCTCACTCCAAATTGTGAAACTACCTCTTGTCATGTAGGTACTAGAAAGGTTTCCCCCTTTTGGATAAAGCCAATTAGCAACCACAAATGGCTAAAGATCTCCGCCTCACCTCAGCACCCTAAAACTTATGTCTTTTGTTTCAGTAAAATTGAGTTCAGACTGAATTCTGAAATCTCTCCCTTACAGCAATAGCTTTGAAAAAAGTCTTTCTTGCTGGTTTAACTTTGTCTAGTGCAACTTTGCTTTGACACTCCAAAATAAATAATTACTATATAAGCAATCCCAGACTTATGAAAGTTCATAAATCCAGTTTCTATCCAGCAGATAACATTTTATATCTTTTTTTATTAACAGTAATATTATAATATCTATAGCATTTTGTTTTTCAGGTACTAACTTCCTTGAGTACACATATTCAAATCTATATATTTTCAAATCCATTATGGATATGTATATATATATATATATATATGTGTGTGTGTGTGTGTGTGTATATATATATGTATATATATGTGTGTATATATATATACACACTGACCAAGGTGTTAGGGTAGTTCAAATATCTACTATAGGGTGAATTGTAATTCACAATATTATAAGACCTTATATAAGTCTTATAATATATTTATAAGTCTATTTATATAATATATTTATATTATATAAGTCTATTTATATAATAGCCTTATATTATATAATAGACTATTATTATAGACTATATATAGACTATATATATATACATATACTATATATAGACTATAATAATAGACTATTATTATATAATTTATATTATATAAGTCTATTTATATAATACATTTATAAGTCTATTTATATATATTAAATATATATTACATATATATTTATAATATATTTATAAAATATATTATAAGTCTATATTTATAAGTCTATTATAAGACTTATTTATAAGTCTTATAATTATAAGTCTTATAATATTGTGAATTACAATTCACCCTATAGTAGATATTTGAATTGTAATTATATATATAATTATATATATATATATATATATATATATATATATATAGGCTATATTAGGTCTTAAGACCTAATATAGTCCATGCTTCTAAGCTATAATTTTGAAAAGACATAATTCAGGCTTAGGATACTATAATATAAAGGATGTTACAATAAAATAAATGCATATTAAATTTGTGGATATAATCTTTTGAAAGCAGAAGTATAAAAGAAAGTATTTTCACTTCATATATATATACACACACACATATATATATATATATATATCCTGCCCACAAATTAATTTATCATTCCCTGATAAGTGTCAACATGCTTCTCTTCCCATTTAATTTTTAGCTCATATAAAGGAAACATTTTTGTCAATCATCTTACTTTATATTTTAGGGGGATCTTTATAAAATGTCCTTTAATTTTCTTGCATTTTGTCACTAAAGGGTCTGTGATCAAAGGAGTGAGACTGATACAAAGCAAAGTCAAGCAAAGCTTTATTTCACGCCAAGCATGGAGAATCAAACTGAAAGTTCAGGACCACTTCTTACAGAGAGGGTGACCCCTCCCTGCCTTACAAACTAACTTTTAAAGGGCAAAGGCCATGTGGTTGAGCCTGGCCACACATAGGTGGCCAATGAGATTGTAACACACAGAAAAAGCTGCACAGTCATGCTAGGTCACACACAGATGGCCAATTGAATTACAATTCCTCCTATAGTAGATATTTGAACTAGCCTAACACCTTCGTCAGAATTGGTGCCCAAAAGGCAGGGCTCGCACTCCTTGGTAGCTAGGGAGAGAGTATGCATGCTTCACTGATTGGATGTCTCCACCTGGTCTGACCCACCCTTGTATCTGGGCTCTGTTACCTGGGACTGGTTTCCTGGACTTGCTTTTAAAGTAAGTCCCCTGGTGGGGCTGGGGGGCAGGGTCAGTTTAAGTTTTATTGCATAAACAATAAAATGGCTGTTCAAAGGAAATGGAGGCGCTCTGGCAAAGTAAGCCCTTCCAGTCACCATGAAAAGGGTACACATCACAACACATTTCTTACTATTTACTCCCCCAAGATAACAAATTTTATTCCTTTCAATCTTTCTATATTTGGAGTGGCAAGTTAAATGTTGAAACGTCCATCCATATTCCATGATTTATTCTTGATAGTCTTTGATGTTTTGAATAAAATATTCTATAAAATGATCCCATGACCTATGTAACTTTTTGCTGAGATTAGTAGGTTACCCAATACTAAAAATTAGAACCCATGAAGAGAGATCCAGAAATGTGGCAGAAATGAGCATACACACTAAAAATATATATTCTACTTTATAGGTGACTTGCCTCAAATTCAATCCCCTGGAATCATTAAAAATAAAATACAAAAAGGAGGGGTTTTGTTATCTCTGCTTTGATTTTCATTCCAAATTGTTGCATTTGGAATATTTTGTTTGTTTGTTTTTGGTCAGATCCATAATTAAAAATAAGCTTTTTGACAACACTGATATATAGTGAAAGATAAAGGAAGAGAGCGGGGGAGAGAAAAGGGAAATGGAGAGGGTGGGAAAGAGAGGGAAAAGAGGGGAGAAAAGAAAAGAAAACTTAGCTTGTCACCTATTTAGTTAGGTATTATTTAATTAGGCCTGCCTTCCACTAAAAAGAAAATCTTTCTGGATATTTATGCTATAAATTTCTTATTCCAGGGCTGTGGTATTGTTAATGGACAGTGAAAATAGAATAAATATGAACTTACACAGCTGGTTTACTTGTGATGAATTTCTATGTAGTGGGCAAGTTTTTTATTTTTCTTATGATTGTCATGTATTGTCACACAAGCTTCAAAGTCACTTTTTCATATTACATATTAAAATTAAACAATGTGTCTTCTAGTGGTTGATTTTGCCTATTTACCACAACGCTATCTTTTGTCACTAATGCTCATTTTTACATGATGAATTAATCTAGATCTCATTATTTAAACACTGAAAGTAGCAACAGGACATAAAGTGTCTTGAAGAGCACATAATTAGTGAAGAGATTTCAAGACTATTGTCTCCTGCATTCTTAAGAGTCACATTACTAACATCCACTCACATCAGAGGGGAAAATAAAAACCATTAAGCTTTCACATCATATCATGAAGTGAGCACTGCTTTTGTCCACTTACTTTAGCCTTTTATTTATTTATTTATTTTTTAACTTGGAACAAAATATTTTCTTGTTTAATGTGAAGTTCCTTTTTTTTTCTTAATTGATGAACAACTATGTTTCAGGTTAACAATCATAAATATAAAATTGTGTTGCTGATAAATTTTTTTAACCTTCACAAACTTACTTTGGAATTTAAGTAGTTTTATTTTTAGTTATGAAAGAAAATTTTCTATCAACAACCATACATTTGTAACAATCTCAATATCTGTAGAAGTTTTTTTTTTTTTTAAGATTTTATTTATTTGATAGAGAGAAATCACAAGCAGACGGAGAGGCAGACAGAGAGAGAGAGGGGAAGCAGGCTCCCTGCTGAGCAGAGAGCCCGATGCAGGACTCGACCCCAGGACCCTGAGATCATGACCTGAGCCGAAGGCAGCGGCTTAACCCACTGAGCCACCCAGGTGCCCCTCTGTAGAAGTTTTTTAAGGCAACCAACAAACTGCTCCTCAAAGGGAAGTTCATAGCACACTTTTCTAACTGTATTGAAATAATATGTCATAAATATTTATTGATATTTTAAGAAGTGTCACATTATACTAGTGATATATCTTAAACCAGTCAGCACATGCCCATTATTGGACTCAGCTGGAGTCTCAAAGGATACAAGCCTAGAACTGTTTATAATACTATTTCAAGAGTTGGAATAACAAACTAAAAAACAAAATTTGATCAACAAAAAAACTTTGATTTTTCATTGCAAACTAGGTTACAAAATAAAGCTTCTAAAAAATTGTTGATTGTTTCTTAATAACCTATGCAATCTGGAATCCCTATATCTAAATTGAGAGAGAGCCTTGAATTTCCCCAGGCAAGTAATACATTGATTTCTGCATCAGGTCCTAAGCAAATGGGTGAGGGCTATCATATAATATTCCAGAATCAATGCCATTTGTTTCTGTCACTTTCCAAGAAATAAACATATATTTCTTTTGCAACTGATGATGCTAATTGAGATTGTTTTTTAATTATAAATAGAATGCAAGGGTTATTAAATACTCAGCATATAACACCTCAATAAGAAGATCAAATGCACTAAACCAAACCAAACAACGATAACAAAAACTGATCTGCTAGCACCAATGTATTCCCCTTACATTTTTGTTTATTCAGAAATGTAAAAGTTTAAAAATCATTCTCAGTTACACAAAGAGTTCTATTCATAGAATATTGCAATAAAGACTATAAATTCTCTGGGCAATGACATCAGGATGTGTTCCAGACAAGACATTATCTAACAGACAGTTCATATGGCATTTGTCTGGGAGAAAAATTTCAGGAAAAAAGACAGAATACAGCCCTGGTGCTCTGCTCTTCTACAGGGCACTCAATTAGTCATCTGCAAACTCAATCACTATAGCCCTGCTGGAGGGGCAGTTTTATTCAGCTTGATTCCTAGAAGCATGGGATTCCTTTCTTCTTCTGTTTCTTTTATTAAAATATCTATTTATATTACTTTAATCTATAACCTTACATGTTAATCTGCTAAATTTTAGTCACAATTTCCAGAGAATCTTATAAGACTTCTTTGTAGTAACCATAATAGGGAGAAAAATAATGGATGAATAAGATGCTTGAATCCTGGGTTATTTTTTATTGTTCTCATCTCCTAAAGTCCTGAAGCTTTATATGATTATATGATTATGTATATATTAAAGCTTTATATGATTTATATGATTATATATATTAGATCATATATATTAGATCTATTCATATATTTAATATAAAAATAATATTTCCTAGATTTTTGTTCACATATTTGTTATCATATAAAATTCATATACTTTGGAAGCTTAGAGCTAAAATTTGATATTATAGTAACTGTGCAAAATCAACCCAAAGGGTAGCATCTTATAATTTTTTGCCAATCTGCAATTTAAAAAAATATGTTAATTTGTATAAACTATTCCACTACAGTTACCATGGATAACATAATTTGATTTATAATAAAAATAACTCAATTTATTGAGCACCTATATAACAGGTATTTTCTAAATTCTTAGTTATAATGGATTATCTCATTCAATTCTGTCCAAATAATTTGAGGCTAATACTGTTATACCCAAACTATAGATAATGAAATTCAAACTTTAGTAGTTATAGGATCTATCCAAATTCACCCAAATAATAGGTAGTGAAATTTGGATACAATACAATGCATAGTCTTTCTGACAAGTGAATTAAATAGGCAGGAATGCCATCTTCTAGGTTTAAAATGTCCATCTCAAAATTATCCACATTTATATGAATTTATAAATTAGATCATTACTATTAGATTGAAAGAAGCTCTATAAAGCATATAGTTCAAAATAATGCTATTTGTTTCTACAATCCTTTTCATACACACCTAGTCAACATCTCCATTTATCTTCTTAAACATTTACAAGCAAATTCCATTTTAGCTTGAAACTACTTGTTCTTAACTTTCAACTGAGATTTGTTTCAGAGACAGCATTTCAGCCTCTGCTTTGCAGTATCTACTTTTGAAATCACTGGATTCCTATGAGAGACAACATGAGAGACAACACTTATGTAGCCAAGAAAAAAGTATCAATATACTTTTCCATTTTCAAAAATGCCCAATGCTGAGATTGATTCTAAAGCTGGGCTTCAATATGCTCTCTAAACTATGCCTGTCATATTCCTTGTCTTAAGGCCACACTGTGGGCTTGCTGCACAATCCTCCTTCCTTAAATTGACTAAAGAGTCACAGCTGCCATTGACACTGTATATGAGGGCCCCAATGGCAAGAGAATGGCTGAATGATATGCCATTTATCTGCCTAAGGGGAAAAGTTGGAGGATCGATAAATTGGCAAAATATAAGATTGCCTGTAAGGGCTGATGGACAGTTTTAAAAGCAAAGCAGAAGAAAATTAAATTAGTTTTAAAAAGTTTTTCTTACACAATAAAATGCTCCATAGTTTAAAGAAATAAATTTTTTTCAACCTAAGATTTTATATTTGAAAGTGTTATGCATGTGCACGTATGTGCACACACATACAAAAAATTAGTTTGTCACAGAGAAAAAATATAGAAGAGATTTCTAAATATAATGAAAAAAAAAAAGGTGTCTAAGAGAGGTACTCTGATGGAAAAAGTCTAAGCCTGCTAAGTTTCTGTCCAATAGGAAAAAAAACTTCTATCAAGTTACCTTTTAAGTTGTTCTATTACTGCTCCTTCAATTTGAGGATAATTAATAAGTTTACTATATTGTATCTTCTGCTCCAAGAACATGGAATTTTCTTTTTCATTTATTTCAATATTACTTGGTTTCTTTCATATGAGTTTTATAGTTTTCTGCATGTAGGCCTTATGCATATTTGGGGGGTTTCTATTATAAATGGTATTATAGTTTCAACTTTAAATTTCAAGTGTTCATTGTTAGTATATTGACCATTGTATAATAACCTTGTATGCTGTGATCTTTCTAAAATCACTTATTAGTTCCTGGAGGTCTTTTTGGTTGCTGTTTCAATTCTTTGAAATATTGTGCATAGAAACTCATGCCACCTGATGGTAAAGGCTATTTTATTTCTTCCTTCCTAATCTGTATTGATTTTATTTCCCTTAATTATCATACATTTTTGTTGTTAGAAGGATTTTTTTTTTTCACTTTTTTTTTTCTTCATGGTGGATCATGGCAAATTGGATTAAAATGATTTGTTTTAGAGTTAAATACTGATCTTTTACAACTTGAGACAAGTCTTCAATGAATTAATAAATTTCATGGAAATATATTTCTTAACAGCTTTGTGTGATGGTAGCTGTGGTAGAAGCAAAGTGAAATTAAAAGTAGGATTGATTATTCAAATGATTCACCTTCCATAAATTCTATCTTAACTTATAATCCCCTTATCATTTGCTGTTATGAGTACATAATAGTGTGCCAGATATTTTTTGTCTGCCTTTCCAGAGTCATTCTCTATCTCATTTTACCTCATTTTATTTACTTTGAAAACCAATGTGCTAGACTAAATAAAGCCACTTTTGTTCTGGCTTAAAGCTCGGTTCAGACTATGTGAAGATATAGAACAAATTAATCAGTGATTTTAGTACATGACTACATGGTACTGGCACAAAAACATGGTTCTGGCACAAAAACATAGACCAATGGAACAGAATAGAGAGCCCAGATATGGACTCTCAACTAATCTTTGACAAAGCAGGAAAAAATATCCAATGGAAAAAAACACAGTCCCTTCAATAAATGATGCTGGAAAAATTGGACAGCTATATACAGAATGAAACCTGACCATTATCTTACACCATACACAAAGATAAACTCAAAATGGATGAAAGACCTCAATGGGAGACAGGAATCCATCAAAATCCTAGAGGAGAACATAGACAGTGATCTTTTCAACATCAGCCAGCAACTTCTTTCAAGACATGTCTCCAAAAACAAGGGAAATCTCAAACTCACCCAAAAAGAAAATAATAAAGTCAAAAAATGTGCCAAAGACATGAGCAGACACTTCTCCAAAGAAGACATACAAATGGCTAACAGACACATCAAAAATATTCATCATCATCATCAGGGAAATTCAAATCAAAACCACATTGAGATATCACCTTACACCAGTTATAACGGCAAAAATTGACAAAGCAAGAAACAACAACTGTTGGAGAAGTTGTGGAGAGAAGGGAACCTTCTTACACTGTTTATGAGAATGCAAGTTGGTGCAGCCACTTTTGAAAACAGTGTGGCAGTTCCTCAAAAAATTAAAAATAGAGATACCATATGACTCAGCAATTGAACTGCTGGGAATTTACCCTAAAGATGCAGATGTAGTGAAAAGGGGGGCCATATGCACCCCAATGTTCATAGCAACAATGTCCACAATGGCCAAATTACGGAAAGAGCTAAGGTGCCCTTCAACAGATGGATGGAAAAGAAGATGTGGTCCATATCCACAATGGAATATTACTCAGCCATCAGAAAGGATGAATACCCAACTTTTTCATTAATGGGACTGGAGGAGATTATGCTAAGTTAAATAAATTAGAGAAAATCAATTATCATATTGTTTCACTTATTTGTGGAACATAAGGAATAGCATGAAAGACATTAGGAGAAGGAAGGGAAAAATGAAGGGAGAGAAATCAGAGTGGATAATGAACCAAGAGAGACTATGGACTCCAGAAACAAAATAAGGATTTTAGAGGGGAGGGGGCTGAGGGGATGGGTGAACCTGGTGATGGGTATTAAGAAGGACACATATTGCATGGAGCTCTGGGTGGTATACACAACCAATGAATCATGGAACACTACATCAAAAACTAATGTCATACTCTATGGTGATTAACATAACGTAATTTTTAAAAAAATGAAAAAAAGAAAAAAGAAACTACCCAGGAAGATCTAGTGAATAAGTTTAAAATTCTATCTACCAGAATGACTAAGAAGATTAAATATCCATCCTGAGACAGGGAAAATAGTCCTAGAGGCTTTGGGAACTTGTCCAGTCATCTGCAAAAAAAAAAAAAAAAAAAAAAAAAAAAAAAAAAAAAATCACCAAGGAAGCAAGATTAGAGAGAGAATTTAGCAAATAATAGTATGAAATAATCGGAGATCATTTTATGCCTTCTCAGAATTTGGTCTAACGTAGGTTTTTAGCTTTCCATTGCAAAATTGTATAATGGAATAAGATGAAATTACATTGCTATTAACTGAATTGTGTCTCCCCATTTTTATCAGAAACCTTAATTGCCACTGTGGCTGTATTTTAGATGAAGGAATTAAGGGTAAATGAGGTTAGAAGAGTGGTGTCTTGTTAGGATAGAATTAATATGAACATTGGAAATATCCCACAAAGGATTCGGGTCAATTGTAGTATTTAGAGATCATGCATTCACCTGAAGATAAGGACACCTTTATGTTTCTCCCCCTCCCCCTTTTTCTTCCCCCTTAGAGAGAGAGGAGGGAGAGAGTGCATGAACAGGGATGAGTAAGGGGGACAGAGGAAGAGGGAAAGAGAAAATCCTTTATTTTTTAAGATTTTATTTAACAGAGAGAGAGACAGCGAAAGAGGGAATACAAGCAAGGGGAATGGGAGAAGGAAAAACAGGTCTCCTGCAGAGCAAGGAGCCCGATGTAGAACTCTATCCAAGGACCCTGGGCTTATGACGTGAGCTGAAGACAGATGCTTAATGACTGAACCACCTGGGTGCCCCAAGGACAGACTTGTTAATTTTAGCCATTCTGACTGGTGTGAGGTGATATCTCATTGTGGTTTTGATTTGTATTTCCCTGATGCCGAGTGATATGGAGCACTTTTTCATGTGTCTGTTGGCCATCTGGATGTCTTCTTTTGCA
>NC_081557.1:178004867-178077510 GCF_022355385.1 Mustela nigripes
GTGGTTTTGATTTGTATTTCCCTGATGCCGAGTGATATGGAGCACTTTTTCATGTGTCTGTTGGCCATCTGGATGTCTTCTTTGCAAAAATGTCTGTTCATGTCCTCTGCCCATTTCTTGATTGGATTATTTGTTCTTTGGGTGTTGAGTTTGCTAAGTTCTTTATAGATTTTGTGTACTAGCCCTTTATCTGATATGTCATTTGCAAATATCTTCTTCCATTCAGTCAGTTGTCTTTGGTTTTGATGACTGTTTTCTTGGCTGTGCAGAAATTTTTGATCTTGATGATTTCTCAATACTTCATTTTTGTCCTTGCTTCCCTTGCCTTTGGCGATGTTCCCAGGAAGAAGTTGCTGCAGCTGAGGTCAAAGAGGTTGATGCCTGTGTTCTCCTCAAGGATTTTGATGGATTCCTTTCTCACATTGAGGTCCTTCATCTATTTTGAGTCTATTTTCGTGTGTGGAAATGGTTTAGTTTCATTTTTCTGCATGTGGCTGTCCAAGCTTCCCAACACCATTTGTTGAAGAGGCTGTCCTTTTTCCATTGGGCCTTGTTTCCTTCTTTGTGAAGATTATTTGACCATAGAGTTGAGGGTGTATTTCTGGTCTCTCTATTCTGTTCCATTGATCTATGTGTATGTTTTTTTGTAAGTACCAGACTGTCTTGATGATGACAGATGTAATGGAGCTTGAAGTCTGAAATTGTGATGACACCAACTTTGGCTTTCTTTTTCAGTATACCTTTGGATATTTGAGGTCTTTTCTGGTTCCATATAAATTTTAGGATTATTTGTTCCATTTTTTGGAAAAAAAATGGATGGGATTTTGGTAGGGATTGCATTAAATGTGTAGAGTGCTTTAGGTAGCATAGACATTTTCACAATATTTGTTCTTCCAATCCATGAGCATGGAACATTTTTCCATTCATGATTTTATTTATTTGGGTCCTTTCTCTTTTCTTTTTGATAAGTCTGGCCAGGGGTTTATCAATCTTATTAATTCTTTCAAAGAACCAGCTCCTAGTTTCATTGATTTGTTCCATTGTGTTTTGTTTTTTTTGTTTGTTTGTTTTTGTTTGGTTTCTATTTAATTGATTTCTGCTCTGATTTTTATTATTTATCTTCTCCTGCTGGGTTTAGGCTTCCTTTGTTGTTCTTTCTCCAGCTCCTTTAGGTGTAGGGTTAGGTTATGTATTTGAGACCTTTCTTGTTTCTTGAGAAAGGCTTATATCACTATATATTTTCCTATTAGTACTGCCTTTGCTGTGCCACAGATTTTGGACAGTTGCGTTTTCATTATCATTTGTTTCCATGATTTTTTTTTTTCAGTTCTTCTTGAATTTTCTGTTTTACCCATTCATTCTTTAGAAGGATATTCTTTAGTCTCCATGTATTTGGGTTCTTTCCAAATTTCCTCTTTCGATTGAGGTCTAGCTTCAGAGAATTGTAGTCTGAAAATATGCAGGGAATGATCCCAATCTTTTGACACCAGTTGAGACCTGATTTATGACCCAGGATGTGATCTATACTGGAGAATGTTTCATGTGCACTAGAGAAAAATGTGTATTCTGTTGCTTTGGGATGGAATGATCTGAATATATCTATGATGTCCATCTGGTCCAGTGTGTCATTTAAGGCCTTCATTTCCTTGTTGATCTTTTGCTTGGATGATCTGTCCATTTCAGTGAGGGGAGAGTTAACATCCCCTACTATTATTGTATTAATGTCAATGTGATTTATGATTTTGTTATTAATTGGTTTATATAGTTGGCTGCTCCCATGTTAGGGGCATAGATACTTAAAATTGTTAGATCTTCTTGTTGGACAGATCTTTTGAGTATGATACAGTGTCCTTCTGCATTTCTTATTATAGTCTTTGGCTTAAAATCTAATTGATCTGATATAAGGATTGCCACCTCAGCTTTCTTTTGATGTTCATTAATATGGTAAATTGCTTTCCACCCCCTCACTTTAAATCTGGAGGTGTCTTTAGGTCTAAAATGAGCTTCTTGTAGACAGTAGACATTATATTAATTTTTTTTCTTTTTTTGTCCATTCTGATACCCTTTGTGTTTTGATTGGGGCATTTAGCCCATTTACATTCAGGGTAACTATTGAGAGATATGAATTTAGTGCCATTGTATTGCTTATAAGGTGACTATTACTGTATAGTGTCTCTGTTCCTTTCTGGTCTACTACTTTCAGGCTTTCTCTTTGCTTAGAGGACACTTTTCATTATTTCCTGTAGAGCTCATTTGGTGTTGACAAATTCTTTTAGTTTTTTTTTTGTCCTGGAAGCTTTTTATCTCTCCTTCTATTTTCAATGATAGCCTAGCTGGAAATAGTATTCTTGACTGCATGTTTTTCTCAATTATGCCCTGAATATATCTTGCCAGTTCTTTCTGGCCTGCCAGGTCTCTGCAGATAAGTGTGCTGCCAATCTAATTTTTTAGCACTGTATGTTACAGACTTCTTGTCCTGGGCTGATTTTAGGATTTTCTCTTTGTCACTAAGACTTGTAAATTTTACTATTAGATGATAGGGTATGGACCTATTCTTATTGATTTTGAGGAGAGTTCTCTGTGTCTCCTGGATTGTGATGCTTGTTTCCTTTGCCATATTAGGAAAATTCTCTACAATAACTCTCACCAATATACCTTCTGCTCCCCTCTCTCTTTCTTTTACTTCTGGACTCCCAATTATTCTAATGTGTTTTGTCTTATGATTTCACTTATCTCTCGAATTCTCCCCTCATGGTCCAGTAGTTGTTTGTCTCTCTTTTGCACAGCTTCTTTATTCTTTGTCATTTGGTCTTCTATATCCCTAATTCTCTCTTCTGCCTCATTTATCCTAATACTAAGAGCCTCCATTCTTTTATTGCACCTCATTAATGGCCTTTTTTAAATTTCAACTTTGTTAGATTTTAGTTCTTTTATTTCTCTAGAAAGGGCTTTTATCTCTCCAGACAGTGTTTCTCTAATATCTTCAATGCCTTTTTCGAGCCCAGCTAACAGCTTGTGAATTGTCATTCTGAACTCTAGATCTGACATATTATCAATGCCTGTACTGATTAGGTCTTTAGCCTTCAGTACTGTTTCTTGTTGTTTTTTTGTTTGTTTGTTTTGTTTTGTTTTGTTTTTGTTTTTCTGGTGAGTTTTTCCACCTAGTCATTTTATCCACATAAGAATATATAAAGGAGAGAATAAAACACTAAAAGGGTGGCAAAGTTCCCAGGAAAATGTGCTTTAACTAAATCAGAAGAGACCCCAAATTGTGGGGGGGCAGAAAGAGGCTAAAAAGAAGTTAAGAAAAAGAAAAAATAAATGAAGAAAAAATATATAAAAGAAAATATATATATATTAGGCTGGTGAACAGAACAGAGTCACTCACTTAATTTGGGGAGTATTTTGATCTCTTAGAAGATACTACCTCCCCAAATTTTAAAGAATGAAAAACATATATATACATACATATGTATGTATGATGCGTGTGTGTGATATACACACATACATATGTATGTGTGAATGAAAAACCTATGAAAAACTTATATATATATACATAATGTATGTATATATATAAGTTTTTCATTCTTTAAAATTTGGGTACATACATATACATATATATAAGAGTAAACACGATGAAGGGATGGAATATGACTATAAAAATGGAAGTTGTTTAAAAAATTTCTAAAAAAGGAGGTGATAAGTTGGTTGGGAGAATAAAGAAAAAGAAAGTGGAGAGAATTTGCTCAGGCTGGAGACTAGAACAGGCCCTGTACTAGATTTAGGGTATATTTTGATCTATTAGAAGAAGTTGTATCCCAATTTTTTTTAGAAGAAAACACCCTATGTGTATACAAAAAATAAAGTTAGATACAATGAAGGATAAAATATGACTATAATAAAAGAGGTTCAAAAATATTTTTTAATGAAGGGTATTGTTAAGATAAAGTAGTTAAAAATCATTAAAGGAGGAAAGAGTAACAATTAAAAAAATTTGGCATAAGAAAAAAATAAAATTAAAAAATTAACTTTGCAAGACTAAAGAATCATGGAGAGAAAGCCATGAATTCCATGCTTTGCATTCTCCTCCTCTGCAATTCTACTGTTCTCCTTGGTAAGTGAACTTCGTCTTGGCTAAATTTCTTACTGATCTTCTGGGGGAAGAGCCTGTTGTAGTGATTCTCAAGTGTCTTTGCCCGAGGCAGAATTGCATCACCTTACCAGGGGGGCAGGCTAAATACTCTGCTTGGGTTTGATTTGGGGGAGCCTTTGTTCCCTGGATGCTTTCTGTAGAGTTCTGGAAGACAGGAATGAAAATGGTGGCCTCCCAATCCCTGGCCTGGAGGAACCGAGAGCTTGGGGCCCCACTCTTCAGTGCACCCTCGGAGAAAAGTGCTCAATCACTCCCATCTCCCTGACCTCCAACTGCGCTCCAAGCTCACACAGCCTGTGACCAAGCATCTCTGTCTCTGGCACACAGCCCTGCCTGGAGTCTCCAAACCCAGCAGATACCTATGCTCTTCCAGAGGGGGTCTCCCTGGGTCCTGTGGGGTCCCTGCTCAAAAAGCAGTGGTCTGACTGTGCCACAGATCACAATTTAAGGTAACCCTGAGGTGAGAGCTCACTCTTTGGCTCCGTCTCTATAGCCAGCTTCTCTGCTCCAATACCTGCAAGCTCTGCAATACTCAGATACTCCTGATATTTCTGTGACCCATGGGACCTGAGACCACGCTGTCCCCACTGGGCCTTCACCCTGGCTAGCCTCTGGATTAACATCCCCCAGTGGAGCAGACTTTTAAAAGTTCTGATTTTGTGCTCTGTTGCTCCACCACTTACCAGGAGCAGGCCCCTCCCCCATAGTCTATCTTCCCATCACGTTGGATTAACTTCTCCACATATCCTACTTTTCCTAAAGTGGTTGATTTTCTGTGTCTAGAATTGCTGCTCTTCTTCTCTTTGATCTCCTGTGGTTTGATAAGCAATCTAGCTGATCTCCTATTACCTGATGTCATCATAGCCTGCTACTCCTCCTCCATCTTGACTCTCTCCTCTCTCTTCTTTATGAGAGGCTAAGTGAGGACATGCCCAAGAAGAGGCCATATCACCAGAATATGGCCATGCTGGCACCCTAACTGGGAACTTCCAATCTCCAGAACTCTGGAAATAAATTTCTACTATTCAAACTTACCCAGGTCTGGTAATTTATTATAATAGACCAGGATTACTAAAACAAATATTAACTTAATCCAAGTAATTATAATTATAGCCAAGAGAAATAGTTATGAGTGATGAGTCCTAAATGTTTACAAAGATAATAAATTAATTTAAATATTTATTTACATGAAATATGATGAGTGTTAAAATTACCATATTACTAAATTTAAATTTTTTTCTTTTTCTTTAGGTTCACTAAAAATGGAAATTTACCAAAATGTAGTCATTTCATGAAAGTTATATGTGGACAAAAGTTGAGCTCCATGTTCTTTTTCTGTGAAAATCATAGTGAGAATACAGTGAGAAAGTTTTCATGCAATAAAAAAGTTATATATATCCTTGTATCACTGCAGAACAAATAATGGCACCATCTTTTTTTTTTTTTTACACTGGTGGAAGAAGATTAAATTCTTTAAAAGCTTAAATTAATAAGAAATTTCCATGATATCATTTGTAAGTATGTAATGACAGAGTCCCAAAACTCTAATGGGAATTAAAATTTATTTCCGAAGTCAGAATTTTGTTCATCCTTTCATTTCAAAAGTCTAGATATCATATTTCATAATGCAGGATTAAAGTCTTAAGAAATACAAAAGAATAATAATCCTTATTAGCTGTATTTTTTCAATTTTATAATTGAGTCAACTTCCTCTTTAACATCTACCACTGTAGAATATTGTGGTTGTTATCTTGAATTTACATATATGTATGTTTTCTAATCTTTCTTAATACCTCAGTCTGATATATTT
Source organism: Mustela nigripes (assembly GCF_022355385.1). Classification (NCBI taxonomy): domain Eukaryota; kingdom Metazoa; phylum Chordata; class Mammalia; order Carnivora; family Mustelidae; genus Mustela; species Mustela nigripes. The sequence goes on from NC_081557.1 coordinate 178,010,831, forward strand.
CTGTTAAGGTTTAGATGCATTTTTGGTCTAACTACATATTGTAAAAAATGAGCTTTCAATTTGACTACTTAGCTGACTTCAATGCTAAGACAGGGATGAGATATCTAATAAACTTTGTGTATGAAAATAGCATTAGATGGTTTACTTGGAATTCCATAGACACAGCACTGACAAGCTCACTGAGTAGTCTTTCGGACCTTACCAATTTTAGAGAGGTTTTATTGATTACACATAGACAGGTAAGTTTTAATCATTTTTCACACTATTATATTGCCTGAGGTACTGAAATCTATTAAACAAGGATTATGAACTTTGTTTTAAACAGCATCCTAGATTGTTTCTTGATGTATAGTAAACAGAAGCTCTATAAGATCAATCACGATTACTAAGGTATAATAAAATCATCTTCTTTCATTTTAATTGCTCATATGCCTGACTTTCTGAGGTGCAGCTGTTCACAAAGCTAAATGGCTTTTTTACAGATAGTAGTTTTATTTTATTATTCGTCCTTGTCCCCTTTTCCCCATTTTATTATTTATTGACTTTAATTTTAATATCTCTTTCTGGAAAAACTAATTAACTGAAACTTAGAAATATTTATTCTATGTTTTCTGTAATTTCACAAGGGGATAAAGGTTTTCTGGACAAATTATTTGAAGAGTCAAATAATTTTGTGAGTATACATGTGCATGTGCACAGACACACACACACATACACACACACACACACACAAACATTTCACAAGGATGTCTCCTTGCAGGATTCTGATTGGTTAAGTATGTTATTGCTAATGTGCACTTGGGGAAAAATAATATTTAGGTTTTACAATAGAACTTGTATTTTCTTCTTATAAATGATAACTTATTTGGTTCCATGAAAAACTGATTAATGTCTTTAATTTTAATATAATATTTAATATGTCTAATATAATGAAACAATTTAATAAATATCCTCAGTTTTGGAAATGAATCAGAGGAACAAAGAAAATTTTTAAGGCAGTGAAAATACTCTGTGTAATGTCATAATGGTGAATAAATGCCATAGGTTTGTCCAAATCCATAAAATGTACAATACCAAGAGTGAAACTTCATGTAAACTATAGACTTCAGATGATTATGATGTGTCAATGTTGATTAATCAATTATTACACATGTACAACTCTGGTTGGAGATGTAGATAATGGGGAGGCTATGCATGTTTGGGGGTAAATCGTGTATGAAAAATCTCTGTACCTTCTTAATTTTGCTATGAACCTAAAACAACTCTAAAAACAGAAAGACTTAATTTTTAAAAATGGAAAGAAAAGGCAACTACTGTAAAACAAAGTAATGAAAACTTTGAAGGTGGTCATAACATAAAGATTATGATTAGCTTGAGAAAAATGATTATAGGAGGATTAACTGAACCATAAGAACAAATCCAAGAAAAACAAAACAGATAGCATGAACTTGGTGAAGTAAACCTTGTTCATCTCAAGTGAGTCTTGGTTTCAGCTCAGGTCATAATATCAGGGTCCTGAGACAGAGCCCTGTGTCAGGCTCCATGCTCTGTGGGGAGACTGAGGATTCCTCTCCTTCTACCCTTCCTCCCACTCATCCCCTCTCTCCAAAATGAATAAATAAATCTTTTAAAAAATGGACATTTAAAAATTGTTGCAGGAAAAAGACTTGAGTGTGATTAGAGTAGAAAAAAAGTGGGCTAATGAATTTATTATTGCTTTGATTTCATAAAATTGGTGACACAAACTTTTTTTTACTTATAAGCTCAGGTAGAACTCACAATTTTTAATAATCAGGAAAATACTGAACTGTTTAGACAGATCATCTAAATAAGCTTATTTACCAAATATTGGAAGTTGTTTAAACAGTATATTGAGATATATATGAAAAGGAATAGATGAAATCAGTTTGGAAAGGAAGAAAAAAACGTCAGTTTGATTATGAGGTAATCTTGACTACAAGATGCATTTAAATGAAAATACCCATAAGATATTGATCCGTGTTGAGATGGGAGAACATAGCTAAAGCAAAGATTTCAGTATGAGTGTGAATTTAAAAATCATCAGTACATTTTGAAGTCTCTGTACTTGCTGAATTCCAAAGAATAAATAAATACATAAATAAATAAATGTCTAAGCAGAGGACAGAACTTGTGCAAAAGATTAGATATAGAAAGGCAACAGATTTCAATTCTATATTTAAAACTTTAAAATGATGGACTATTACTTCACTAATATCACAAACTATTCCATTGATTACAATACTTCAAAATCTATTTAATAGGAAGTTGAATACAGAATGGTTCTGTTTTATTTAAAAAAAGACTATTGAGGCTTTAAAGATAAATTCTAAAATATTACTTCTTATATCCTTTGCTACCAAAAATCTGTAAACAAAATTTTTGAAAACAAGAGGACAAAACAAACATTATCTATTAAATGCATGCAATTGTACTCTTCTGCAGAAAGTTGGGCTTAAGAAATAACATATACAGAAATGAAGATACCTACTCTAGTTGTGAAAATTATTTGGATGTATTTATTCTGGAAAATTAAGAGGAAAATTGAGAAAAAAAAACCATGAAAAGGGAAATAAAAATGCAGTTGACCCATGAACAATGTGGGGACTAAGGGTGCCAACCCCTGTCCCCCCAGATAGTTGAAATTCCACATATAATTTTTAACTTACCCAACACTAACTACTAATAGACCAGAAGCCTTACTGATAACATAGTCAATAACACATATTGTTTATGTTATATATATTTATATACTGTATTCTTACAATAAATTAAGCTAGAGGAAAGAAAATGTTAAGAAAATTATGACGAAGAGAGAATACATTTGCAGTGCTGTTGCTGTAAAAATGCATGTATAAGTGGATCCCTACAGTTCACGCTCATGTAGTTCAAGTGTCACCTATATAAAGAATTAGAAATGTAAAAACAAGAGATAAAAATGAAAGACAAAGCAGAGTTAATTATAAATAAATGTTTTTTTTGTTTTTTTTTAGATTTTATTTCTTTATTTGACAGACCAAGATCACAAGTAGGCAGAGAGGCAGGCAGAGAGAGAGAGGAGGAAGCAGGCTCCCTGCTGAGCAGAGAGCTCGATGCGGGGCTCGATCCCAGGACCCTAGGATCATGACCTGAGCCGAAGGCAGAGGCTTTAACCCACTGAGCCACTCAGGTGTCCCATAAATAAATGTGTTTTATGGGATAACAAAATGTGGCCAAAAAACCCAAAATAAAAGATAATATGAAAACATATGTTAAACTTCATTGTATGAATTTACATCCTGATACTGTACTTAAAATTGAAAGACAGATAGAGAATTAAAGTTAAATGCAGAAAAGAAGCAAACATCTCACCTTACATGAAGATGTGCAATGTTATATTTATTTCTTCCAATTAATCATTACAGACAATTCAAAATATTTTAATTTATTATACTTGTTACTAATTATTAATTTATTCCGAAAGAATAAAATATAAAAGTGTATATAGCAAGTGTCCAAAAAATTACAAGTAGAAATAGAAACCATGAAACTATATAATAGACTTAAGATTAATATGACTGCTGAAATGACAAAATCTCACACAACAGACATATGCACATTCAGAGATTTGTATCCTAAAAAGGAAAACAGAACACATGGTCATATCAAATATTCATGGAATATTCATAGAAGCTCAGAATGTTAATCTCAAAACATCTAAAAAGTGATCCACAGAGAAATATAATTAAGAAATAAGTAATTAAAGTTCAAAAAAAGACAGATCTTTGAAAATTCAAAATTATTATCTAAAATAGACCAAACTGTCATAATCCCTGATTTGTTGACATTTGTTTACAAGTGCATCATGTGTAATACAACCATGAATGGTAGGAAAAGAAAAAGTCCATCATTAAAATAGAGAGGAGAGGGGCACCTGGGTGGCTCAGTGGGTTAAAACCTCTGCCTTCGGCTCAGGTCATGATCCCAGAGTCCTGGGATTGAGCCCCTCATTGGGCTCTCTGCTCGGTGGGGAGCCTGCCTCCCTTCCTCTCTCTCTGTCTGGCTCTCTGCCTACCTGTGATCTCTGTCTGTCAAATAAATAAATAGAAAATCTTAAAAAAAAAAATAAATAGGGAGGAGAAAGTTTAACCCATAGCATAATTCTTACTTTCTTCTTCTTCCTACAGGTCTCAAAGTAAAGTAAAACAAATACTTATTATTATGGAAAAAATAAATATTTCAAGTTTGGTTAAATCCAAAGCATATGTGGAAGTGAAAATGAATTTGGAAATAAATATGCAAATTAATTTCAAAATTTCTTAATAAATATTCAAAATAAATATTTTAAAGTAGCAGATTGCTTTTTTCAAAAAAGTGAAAACTTAAGACAATCATTAAAAATTTTTGGCATTAGCATTTCTGAGCAAATTTTGGTATTAACAATTGCTAATATTATTTTTGATCTTCATTTAACAATCTCTCTACTGTGATATCTTCTGAATAATAGTGTTCAGTTATATTTGGATGAACTACTGTTTTTCACCTGCAAGACATATCATCATATTTTTCTCTTTCTTCTGAAGATAATTTCATTGAAGATATTTTGTGTCAATGTTAAAAATGGGTCTACTGTATGCTCAAGTTAAATTATATTCATTTTAAATCTTAAGCATCGATGAAAACTTCCAGGGTAAAATTAAGAGCTGAAGTTAAATGGTGTGGATTTTTATTTTGTCTTACTAGCTATATAACTTTGGGTAGTTAATTTAACTCTTCAGACACTATTCTTTTATATGTAAAAAGGGTTAATAATATCTAACTCTTTTTAGGGCCAATACCCATTTGGTTTTTAAAGGACCAGCAAAGGACAAATTGTTGGCTCTTTCTGAATTGCTCATTCATTTGTCTGTGCATTTCATTCATTATAAAAGTATTTCTGAAACCTTACTACTATTAAAACTATTTGATGCAGTTTGAAAATATTAGTGAAAGAACAAAAATCTTTGTTCCTTATAAGTTTATATTCTATTGATTGTCAGAACAAACTGTAAAAGCAGCTAAACATGTTAAGAAACTCAGAAAAATTACAAAGAACACACATTTATCGACTTTAAGTGTTCTATTTGATTATGCAGAATTATGACATTTCTTTAATAATTAAATTGGGAATTCAACCTAGTAGATTTTCACATAGTGAGGTTTCAATGTAATTGTTTATTTTTAATAGTTAAAATGAAAAACTTTTCATTACAAGATTTTAGTTTTGAAATTTTAATTAAATTATTAATATAGATTATGAATCTGAATTACTTCTTACACCTTTCTTCTTCTTTTTTTTTCTTCTTCTTCTTCTTCTTTACTCTTAGCATTATAACTCTCTGTGTACTTGGTAAATGATCAACAATTTGAGTATTTCATTGGACAGCTATTGGTTAAAGATTAGATTTTTGGCAATAAACATTGACTGACAACTATTTTTTTCCTAACCACTGGTATTTTTCATTGTCAACAGCTGAAAGGAAAGGGGGGGGAATTAAACATTTCTAAACTCCTTCTATTTTTCTCATGATATAATGCTTTGAAATGCCTATAACAACATTGTAGCTCAGCTCCCATATTAGCATTATTAAAAAAAAAAAAGACAAATTTAGTAAATGGCAGTAAACAGTAGGTCCCTGGTCGGAAGTCATAGTTTATAAACTTTATTACACAAAGTTGAATATGGACAAGTTATTAGAAAAGCAGCATCTTCTTTTTTGCATACATAAGCCAAACAAGAAAAGAAAATTGTTGCAAAAAACAACTGATGCATTTCTTTTTTTAAAAATTTAATTTTATTTTATTTTGTGTGTGTGTGTTCCAAAATTCATTGTTATGCACCACACCCAGTGCTCCATGCAATACATGCCCTCCTTAATACCCACCAGGATGCTCACCCAGCCCCATACCCCTTTCCCCTCCAAAACCCTGTTTGTTTCTGAGTTCACAGTCTCTCATGGTTTGTATCCCCCTCCAATTTCCCCCAACTCACCTCTCCTTTCCATCTTCTAATGTCCTCCATGTGATTCCTTATGCTCCACAAGTAAGTGATGCCATTTCTAAGAGTAACTGAAATTGATACAATTTTAAACCAGCCTTTACAGTCAGATATGGAACACAGAGGTGGTTAAGCATTAGTACGGGTAAGCACTTGGTGTGATCTTTAGATGACTGTAGACTGAGTGTGAAAAAGTGATTCAAATAAAACCATGAAATGGCAAGATATCACTAATTCAAAAGTGAATGTTTTCTGCTAAAAATGACTTATTTTCTAATATATGCCTCTTCACCCATCAGGGTATTAACCAATTAACTTTCACAAAACTTTTCATTGCTCTTTTGTTCAAATACTGAGGGACCCAAACTTTTAAACATTTCTAAACATCAGCCTCATCAATCTTCTTGACAGCTACTGGGCTGGATCAGAGACCCATAAAAAGTCACATTATGGATGAAAAAACAACTCAGTAGAAAGCTGTTGAAAATGAAAACTTTCCATCATTCTTATATAGTCTACCTACATGAATTTTCATGCTTCAACAGAAAAGAGAAAAATCAGCAAGCACAATGACAAGTAAGAAGTGAAAATTTAACTTTGAAAACTGATTTGTGTATCCTTTCTCAAACATGTTTTGAGAATATTTAATTTCTCCTTATTATTTCAATGCTTATATAATACATATTTTAATTTCTTACTTGAGTTCTTCTAAAATGGTGACTGATAACTTATTCAAACACTTTTTTTTTAAAGATTTTATTTATTTGAGAGAGAGCAGGAGAGATATAGCAAGAGAGAGCAGGAATGGGTGGGGGAGGGAAAAGCAGACAGGGAGCATGACCTGGGGCTGGATTCCAGGACTCCAGGATCTTGACCTGAGCTAAAAGCAGACACTTAGCCATCTGAGCTTCCCAGGTGCCCCTATTCAAGCCACTTTTAATTCTAATGAAACTTCTCACTGAAGTTTATAAGCTTCATAGCCATGTTTTTAAAAAGAAATTCTAATGGTGCCTGGATGGCTCAGTCAGTTAAACATCTGCCTGTGGCTCAGGTCATGATCTGGGTGTTCTGGGATCTGTTCTGACATAGGGCTCCTTGTTGGCAGGGAGTCTGCTTCTTCCTCTCCTTCTGCCCTATCTCCCCACTTATGTGATCTCATTCTCTCTCTCTCAAATAGATAGAATCTTTTAAAAAAATAAATTAAGTTAAATTAAAAAAATATAACTCATATGAATTTGTAAAGAAACTGGAGATTTTTGTTTGTTTGTTTAGAAAAACACTGTTTTTTCTTAAATAAATACATGGAATCTGAATGATTATAGATATGAAAACTTTGACATTTTTTTTAAAGATTTTATTTATTTATTTATTTGCCAGAGAGATAGAGATCACAAGTAGGCAGAGAGGCAGGCAGAGAGAGAGAGGGGAGGAAGTAGGCTCCCTGCTAAGCAGAGCGCCTGATGTGGGGCTCAATCCCAGTACTCTGGAATGATGACCTTAGCTGAAGGCAGAGGCTTTAACCCACTGAGCCACCCAGGTGCCCCCAAACTTTGACTTTTCTAACTGAATTATGATCTAGGCTATCTATAAAATAACAATGTCAAAATATCACCTTATTTAAAAATTAACCAATAATCAGAAACTATTTTCAATTCAGTTATGCAGAAGAGCATACATTTCGGGGCTCCTGGATGGCTGAGTGGTTTAAAGCCTCTGCCTTCAGCTCAGGTCGTGATCCAGGCTCCTGGGATCCAGCCCTGCATCGGGCTCTCTGCTCAGCGGCGAGCCTGCTTCCCCCTCTCTGTTTCTGCCTTTTTTTTTTTTTTAAAGATTTATTTATTTATTTATTTATTTATTTATTTATTTGAGAGAGAGAGTGTGAGAGAGAGAATGAGCATGAGAAGTGGGAGGGTCAGAGGGAGAAGCAGACAGCAGGGAGCCTGATATGGGACTCAATCCTGGGAATCCCACAGTAGTTTAAATAACCGAGCCACACAGGCATCCCTCTGCCTACTTCCGATCTCTGTCAAATAAATAAAATCTTAAAAAAAAAAAAAAAGAACATACATTTGTCTGTGCTGATAATAGAAGAATGAAAAGTATTTTTCCCAGAAAATGTGTAATTTTCTCTTTAAAATTTAAATAATTTTATTAATATTCCACATGTAGGAATTTTAATCCACTACTTTCTCAACTGCTATACTTAAATACTCTGTGACAAAACAATCTTTTTTTTTTAAGATTTTATGTATTATTTATTTGAGAGAGAGAGAGCATGAGCAGAGGGAGGGAGAGGGAAAAGAAGACTCCCCACTGAGCAGAGAGCCCAACTTAGGGCTCCATCCAAGGACCCTGAGATCATGACCTGAGCTGAAGGCAAACACTTAACTGACTTAGTCACCCAGGTGCCTCTGTGACAAAACAATCTTTAAATTACTTATTTTATCTTATTATATTTCAAATAGTCTGAATTTTCTTAAGTAGTACCATTAGTTGTGAAAGTTTTCCTAGAAACAAATCTATCTAAACTGTCTGTAATCTTAAACTGTTATTTAGAAATTACTTTAAGATGATGAAATTTAGTAATTGCTCAAGATATTGAATTTGTATACATAATTTCCAATAAGACTCTATTATTTTAGACCAAGATCTAGCCTGAAGCAATGAAAGTTAATATGAACAAATGTTGGAAGGGGCAGAGGCAATCCCTTCTGTATGTTTCTGCTATATAACTTTGACTGGATTTTCAAAGTGTTGCTTTAAAAAGGCTGTGAAAGATTTTATAACAATATATTTTAACAATGAGAAATTTTATTGAACATTTTGATGGATTGAGTTAAGAGATGAATCTTTTTAAATGTTCTCAATACATACTTAATAATTGTCAAATTAGAGAAAATAAGACAAAAATATTGAATAGTTATAAGTGAAAAACAAAATTTATTTTTTAGAGCTGATTTAAATTAAGGCTTCCTTGACAGTTTCCTAAAATGATGCAATTGATACCTGTTTGTGGAAGAATCACTATCTTTTGAATTTCCCTGTTCACAGTTACTGCTTGTGGGCTTTATCTATTAATAAGTCACTGTGGTTATTCTCATTATGTCTTCCCAATCTTTGACTCTACTACAAATATCGATCTGAAAGTGAACTGCCCAAGGACAATGACACCATAAATTACTAAGTGTTCTTCAAACAATTAGAGGCTATTTTACTCTGGCACAAATGGATACTTGAATCTGTCAGCTAGATTAAATATGATTTTATCACCTATAGAACACTTAGACTCCTCAGAAATGTCCTTCACATCTATTTTCCATTCTCACAATAAGCACACATAATGTATTTTATTTCTGCATAGTTTTTTCTAAGAAATCTTCATTTGTTGGATTATGTGAGCAAGAATAATATAGAATCATAACACTACTTTGGTGAGTGCTCAATGAGAACCCAGGTTCCTAGCCAAAAAATCTAAACTTCAGGAGTATATAAAAAGATCCAATTCATAAGTAAGTTGAAAGGTACACTGCAGTTATAAAAGATAAGGAAATATTTATAAGTTGTACTTGAATATAATTTGTATATCTAATTTGTGATAAAAATGGACTGAAAGATGCTAAAATTCTACCTACACATAGCTTCCTAGTTTTGTACAAAATAACATCAATGTATATGTGATTCTCAAATTAAAAACACATACCTGGGGGGTGCCTGGGTGGCTCAATTGTTAAGAAGGCTCAGTGAGCGCCTTCTTCTTAGGTCATAATCCCATTGTCCTGGGGTGAGCCCCGCTTGGCCTCAGCTCAGCAGGGAACCTGCTTCTCCCTCTCTCTCCCCCTGCCACTCCCCCTGCCTGTTCTCTCTCTTTTTCTGGCAAATGAATAAATAAAATTTATAAAACAACAACAACAAACAACTTAAGTAAAGATTGTATAATTGTAAAACACTTTATATACCTCATTGCTTAAGTAGAGGTATATAACACATGTATCACATAAATTCATTTAATTAATTTTATAAATGCCAGCCTTTATAATCATGTCCTACTTATCTATGACATAAATTAACATACTTGACAATATGAACACCAAAATGATCTCCTTAATGTATATGATTTAAATTTTAAGTAGAGATGTAATTTTCAAACCATCATTAATCTAGGGGTGTCCTCTTGAAGTGAACTAGCTCACATTTTAAAAAATATTAGAAATTGAGTTATCACTACTATTTTGGGGTGTAGGGATTTAAGACTTGCTCATAATAGAGGACTTTTAAAAATTTTATTAGACTTTTCATTTTAATTTCAGTAGGGTTAACATGCAGTATTTTATTAGTTTCAGGTGTACTATATAGTGATTCAACAATTCTGTGCATTACTGAGTACTCATCAATGACAAGTGTATTCTTTGATCCTGATAACTTATTTCACCCATTCCCCTGCCCACCTCCCCTCTGGTAATTATCATTTTATTCTCTATAGTTGAGATTCTGTTCCTCAGTTTGTCTCTCTCTCACTGTTTCTCTCTCTCTCTTTTTTCTTTCTTTGTTCTTTTGTTTTGTATCTTAAATTCTACACATAAGAGAAATCATTTGATATTTATCTTTCTCTGGTTGATTTATTTCAGCTGGCATTATAACTTCTAACTCTATCATCTCATTGCAATTAGCAAGACATCATTCTATTTCATGGCTAATAATGTTCCTGTGTGTGTGTGTGTGTGTGTGTGTGTGTGTGTGTGCATCTTCCTTGTCCGTTGATCTATTGATGGACATTTGGGCTGCTTCTATAATTAGACTATTTTAAATAATGCTGCAATAAACATAGTAATGCATATATCCTTTCAGATGCATATAATGGATATATATCATATATTCTTTCAAAAAATGTTTTCATATACTTTGGGTAAATACCCAGTAGTATGGTTACTGGATCTTTGTGTAGTTCTATTTTTCTTTCTTTTTTTTTTTTAGGAACCTCCATCCTCCTTTCCACAGTGGCTGCACCAATTTGCATTCCCACCAATAGTACAAAAGGTTCCTTTTTCTCATGTCCTTGCCAACACTTGTTTCTTGTATATTGATTTCAGCTACATTGACAAGTGTGAGGTGATATCTCATTTGCAGCTTTGATCCATAGTTCCCTGATGATGAGTGACGTTGAGCATTTTTTCATGTGTCTGTTGGCCATCTGCATGTCTTCTTTGCAGAAAGGACTGTTCATGTCTTCTTCCATTTTTAATTGGATTATTTGTTTTTCTGACATTGAGTTGCATAAGTTCTTTATATACTTTGCATACTAAGACTTACTGAATATATTATGTGCAAATATCTTCTCCTATTCAGGAGGATTACTTTTAATTCTGTTGATTTTTTCATTCTTTGTGCAGAAGCTTTTTATTTTGACACAATCCCAATAGTTTATTTTTACTTTTATTTCCCTTGCCTCAGGAAACATATCTAGAAAAAAGTTGCTACAGTGGAAAGAGAAATTACTGCCTGTGACTCTCTTCCAGGATTCTTATGGTTTCAGGTCTCACATTTAGGTATTTAATCCCTATTGAGTTTATTTTTGTGAATGGAGTAAGAAAGTAGTCCAGTTTCTTTCTTTTCAGTGTAGCTGTCCAGTTTCCCAAACCATTTACTGAAGAGACGTTTTCCTATTGTATATTCTTTTCTGCTTTGTCAAAGATTAATTAACCATATAAACATGAATCTCTACCCACTTGTGCTCTCTCTCACTCTCTGTCAAATAAAACAAACAAACAAACAAACAAATAAATAAATAAAACCTTAAAATAATTGGAGTCTTTTGCAGGTTCCATACCAATTTTAGGATTATTTATTCTAGTTCTGTGAAAAATGTTATTGGTATTAGGGGTTGCTTTACATCTGCAGATTGCTTTGAGTGGTATGGACATTTTAACAATATTTTTTCTTCTAATTCATAAGCATGGAGCATCTTGACATTTGCTCATGTCATCTTCAATTTCTTTCATTAATGTTTTATAATTTTCAGATTACAGTTCTTTCATCTTCTTGGTTAAGTTTTTATTTCTAGGTATTTTATTATTTTTGATGTAATTGTAAATGGACTTGCTCTTTTAATTTCTCTTTCTCTTGGTTCATTATTATTGTGCAAAATGCAATGAATTTCTGTACATTGTGTATCTTGAAACATTCTTGAATTAATGAATCAATCCTTGTGGTTTTTTGGTGGAGTATTTAGAGTTTTCTTTATATAGTACCATGTCATCTGCAAATAGATAAAGTTTTGCTTCTTTCTTATCAATTTGGGTACTATTTATTCATCTTTCTTGTTTGATTACTGAGGATAGAACGTCCAGTGTTATGATGAATAAAAGTAGTGAGATGGATACCTTTGTCTTATCCTGACCTTAGCAGGGAAGCTTTCAGTTTTTCACCATTGATTATGATGTTGGATGGGGATTTTTCGTATCTGACCTTTATTAGGTTGAGTTGTGTTTCCTCTCAACCTACTTTGCTGAGGGTTTTTAATCACAAACAGGTGTTGTACTTAGTCAAACCTTTTTCTACATCTGTTGAAATGATCATATGGCTTTCATCCTTTCTTTTATTAATATGATGTATCACACTGATTGAATTGTGAGTATTGAACTACTCTTGTAGAGAACTACTCTTGTATCATTAGAATATATCCTTCTTATCATTGTGAATAATTTTTTAATGTATAGTTGAATTTAGTCTACCAACAATTTGTTGAGGATTTTTACATCTATGTCCATCAGAGATATTGGCCAGTTTTTTTTTTTGTTTTGTTTTGTTTTTTGTGGTGTCTTTAACTGGTTTTGATATTGGGGTTATACTTGTCTCAAGAGTGAATTTGGAAATTTTCCTTCTTTTCTATTTTTTGGAATTTTTTTAAAGATTTTATTATTTATTTGACAGAGAGAGATCACAAATAGGCAGAGAGGCAGGCAGAGAGAGAGAGAGGAGGAAGCAGGCTCCCTGCTGAGCAGAGAGCCCGATGCGGGACTCAATCCCAGGACCCTGAGATCATGACCTGAGCCGAAGGCAGCGGTTTAACCCACTGAGCCACCCAGGTGCCCTATTTTTTGGAATATTTTGATGGGGATAAGCATTAATTCTTCTTTAAATGTTTTGTAGAATTCACCCAGGAAGCTGTCTGGTCCTGGACTTTGTTTGTTGGGAGTTTTTTTTATTATTGTTTCATTTTCATTGCTGGTATTCAGTCTGTGTATGTTTTCTATTTCCTCTTGCTTCAGTTTTGGTAGATGATATATTTCTAGGAATTTAACCATTTTTTGTAAATTGTCTAATCTGTGGCATATAATTTTTTCATATTTTCTTATAATTATATTTCTGTGATGTTGGTTGTCATTTCTCCTCTCTCATTTCTGATTTTGTTTGAATCCCTTCTCTTTTTTTTCTTTTTTTGAACTTTTTTTGATGAATCTGGCTAATGGTTTGTAATTCTATAGATCTTTTCAAGGAACCAATTCCTGGTTTTATTGATTTTTTTTTTTAATTTTTCCTTTTTCATTTATTTCTGCTCTAATTTTTATTATGTCCTTCCTTCTACTGTTTTGGGGTTTTGTTTGCTCTTTTTCTAGCTCCTTTATGTGTAAGTTTAGGTTGTTGGAGAGTTTTCTTGCTTCTTGAGGCAGGCCAATATTGCTCTTAGAACCACTTTTGCTGAATTCCAAAGACTTTTGACCATTGTGTTTTCATTTTTGTTTGTACACATTATATACAGTAACTTTACAAGTATCTACATCATAATCATTTGTTTTACCTCTACTTTCAAAATTTTGTCTAAAATAAATTTGGATTAAGTTAAACCACATACAACTACATTTCCCCTGTGAAAAACTCTACTACTAATTTTTGGAAAAAAAAAATACTGTCTCTTGAGACTTCTGTGTTCTAAGATTAAAGAATTTGAAGCAGAAGAACTTTCCTCTAAAACAACTGGAAGTGTGTGTGTATGTGTGTGTGTGTGTGTGTGTGTGTGTGTATAGTTTAGCTAAACTACTCCATGCATGGCTGCCTTGGCAAGCATTTTGTTTGGCCACAACCCCTCATACAAGCACATGTGCTGGATAACAGTCTGCAGAATCACAAGCAACTGAGTTTCTTTATGACTTCCCCTGTAGCCTTTGTGATCATCAGTCTCTACTTCCTCCTAGGACCTCCCCTTAAGCGTCCCTTAGATTAGAAGATAGACAGCAAGGAAATAAGCAAATGTGGCAAGACTCACACTGAAGTTTTTTCATACAAGAAAAAGAATCGTGCAAGAACTGAGAAATGCAGGAGGAAATGAAGAGTAGAAAAGCAAAAAAATACATTGCTTCTCTCCCAACTCACTATTTCTCCTGTCCTCTTATATACAGTAATCTTATGGTTTATATAACTTTGATCTTATGGTTTATATAACTTCATAAATTAAGTGAAATTATCCTGAGACTCAGAGATCTTTTCCCAACTGCCAATGATGTATTTCCACCAGAACATCCCGGGCAGTTCAGAGTCATCCTGCCCAAAATTAGATTCATAATCTTTCCTCTGCAATCTTCTCCTTCACCTAAGGCTCCATATAACTTAAAGGCAGCATCACTTGCAAAGTCACCTCCAGATTTAGTTTTCATTCTTCCTAACCCTTATAATAAATAAGACTTGTGGGTTTTACTTTCTAATTACTTTTGAAACAATCTCATCCTCTCCATTTCTACTCTCCCAGGATAATGATCACTTGTCACCATGGCTATTTTGATACTCTGCTGCTCCCCTTGGTCTGGTTTCTTTCCTAGAAATGATAGTAGTCACATTGCTGCCAGTTACTTTCCCAGCACTGATCTGATTATTCCTCTTTTATAATTAAAGCTTAGTTTTCCCAACTCCCATATTATAATGTAATTTTAGAATTAAGACCACTGCAGTGTGGACCACCAAGCTTCCCCAACTTCCTTAGCATTCATGTCCTTAACTGATCCTATATTCTAGCCATGTCAAATGACAGTTCTTAAACATCCAAGTGGCTACCATCCTCACACCTGAGGGTAAACAATTTGTTTGCTTTATGGTATCTCTTTATTAGGCTTTGCTTGTGAAATTGTATTCATTCTTGATCCAACACTCAGGAAAAAATTGTCTTTTTTTTTCTAAAAATTTTTTCCTAAATGCTGCCCATTTCCTATTTCTATTAAATCTTCTCATCTTAAATCTTATTGGTTTATTTCCCAAACCTGCAAAGTATACTGAAAAATGACAAGACATTGGGCTTTTCCCAAGAGAACTTACTTTCAACTCCCCTCTTTCACTTTATAATGATATGACCTTCGTGAAGGCATTGATCTCTGTGGGAGATTGGTATCTTCCTCTATTTACAAGAAAATTATATCTTTCAGGGGTAGTGAGATTAAATCTAGCATACAACATAAACCAGAAGTTGTTTAAGTATCATTTCATTTATTTAATAAGAAAAATAATCATAATAGAAACTAAAATAAAGAACTGATAAATGCATCAGATCTTGTCAAAAAGTGTTGAAATTTATGTGAATGTGCCATGCATGATTCTAAGATTTATCATTAATAACATTGTTAATATTTATAACAGCCTTATAAAATTGGCAATATTGTGACCCCCATTTTACATATAAGAAATTATAGATTTGTAACGGTTAACTTGCCTGATATCAAAAAGCTTGTATATGGTCCAGCCAGGATTTGAACACAGGCACTCTGACTACAGGGCTCTATCTGGCCATTACATGCAAAGTTAAAATACGTTTGGAATCTGTGCTATTGTTTCCCTAAAATTATCCCTCTTTTTTATAATCTGCACAGATTTTGACTTTTGTCAGATTTTTTTTCTGCTATGACTACAGCTTTTAAAATTTAGATTTGATCTAAACCCCTTGCCCTTCCCAACACTAAAATCACTACAAAGAGCATAAAGTGTTACCACTACCATGATTCATTCCTACCACTCCATTGATTCTACATGCCATTTCTACTGATTCTAACTTTCACTTAACAGTTTTGTGACCAGGAACTTCCACAAGAAGAGTCATTATTCCAATTTTTCAAAGGAACAAGACAGACAGTACTATTCTCATTTTTTTTTTAGATTTTTTAAAAAAATTATTTATTTGACAGAGAGAGATCACAAGTAGGCAGAGAGAGAGAGAGAGAGAGAAGCAGGCTCCCTGCTGAGCAAAGACCCTGATGTGGGACTCGATCCCAGGACCCCAAGATCATGACCTGAGCTGAAGGCAACGGCTTAACCCACTGAGCCACCTAGGCACCCTATTCTCATTTTTTAAGTAAGTCAACTATAAGAAATATGCATTTAGTTTAATTCAGGTTTTTAAATTACTATCAAGTTCCATAAGGAACATGATTAATGCTTTGTGTAAGGCAAAGAGTTTCATTATTGGCTGCCTGTGAAAACAGCTCACATATATGCAATCATCCCTAATTAAGTTTTCCCTCATTTCTAAATTCTACTCTCCTACTTACCATACCCATGAAATTTATACTTGCATCTTCATACACCTTCCTCCAGGAAAAAAAAAAAAAAAAATCCAGAAAACTCAGAGAGACAACTCTAGTTCTGCAGTAATGATTTGGCACTTTTTTTTTTTTCATTTCTGATAGTTTGATATGATAAATCTAAATGCAAGATTTGATTTTAGTTCTAATTTTCAGTGTCAAATTTTTTCTGATTTTAAGAACTTTTCTTCATATCAAGATTCTTAGTAATTCATTGAGAATATAAAAAATGAAATAAAATATATGCTTGAGGCAGAAAATATTATCTTTTTGTGTTTTTTGGGTGAGGATAAATTTGTAGTAGAGATAATAACTGCCAATCCAAATAAGAATGTAAAGAGGTTATAAGGAAATCTATTAAGCCTTATTAAGGACACAAAAAAACAATGTCTTAATGTTTTACAAAGGAAGAACAATTGATAGGCACAAAAAGAATGTAAAGGTAGAAATTCAAGCATTTCTTTTCAGGTTTTCCTTTGGTTCCTACATACTCAGCTGTAACACTTGAAAGATTAAACCCCCTCAGGCAAACCAAACCAAGAAGGACAATATAATCCCTTGGAGAGCAGAGGTATCTGTATTACCTGATATTCTACTTTAGTCTTCTAATAACAAAGAAAAGGTATGGCATCTGTGACTCCAATTTAAAATTGATTCTGGATATAAAATGATCCTAAGAGTCCAAGGACAGACAGAGTAGTGAATACAGCCCAGTGTGCTGGGTGTCAGCATTTCATGCTTTGTGGGAACTGATTGTAAGGAGAAAGAAGTTAAAGTTGTTCTATTCATCTATGTCATAGGATAAAATAACCTTTCAGTAATATCCTATTAATCCTGAGAAGATTCTTCCAAAAATGTTTTAGAGAACTTAACAGAATTTAATATGGTCTAGTGAGCACAACTAGTAAACCCAAAGCATTAACTGTTGATAGTAGCATAGTTTCTATCATCTATTCTTGTTAGCCTATAGAGAAAATTGATAGCTTCTTTGCTGGTGAGAAAATAGATGCTCATAACTAAACCAAAAAAGTCACATAAACTATCTTGGTCTAAATTTAACCACTTGCCAGCATAATGAAATCATTATCCTTATTTACAGTTACTACCCTAGTGAGCAGAATATGCATGATCTGTTCTACTTGGACAGAATTCAAAATGCATTTTTTAGACAATGAGGTTTCAACATTTTTCCTATAACAAGAAAGACTCTTTCTCTAGTATTAAATCTATATGTTATCTAGTAGAAAATCTGTATGTCTCCTCTATTCTTTTTTTTTTTTTTAAGATTTTATTTGTTTATTTGTCAGACAGAGATCACAAGCAGACAGAGAGGCAGGCAGAGAGAGAGAGAGAGGGAAACAGGCTCCCCGCCGAGCAGAGAGCTCAATGCGGGACTGATCCCAGGACCCTGAGATCATGACCTGAGCCGAAGGCAGCAGCCCAACCCACTGAGCCACCCAGGCGCCCCTGTCTCCTCTATCCTTCATCCATTAGTGGACCAAACAGATTATTTATTAGATTAGATAATCACTGCTCTGAAAAGCATGAGTGTGGCTCCGGGGAAATAAGAACAGGTGATTATAATTTCAGAGTGAAGTTGAGGGTGAAGGGAGTAAGTGCATGTTCAGGACATCAGAGTGAGCTTAGGGGACGTTGTTGGTCCTCAATTCTTAGTAATATAGCAATTTTATAATACTTTGCAATTCGTATCATCAAAACAATGTCAGTTATTCAATTGCGTCAATTATTAAACAGATTTTATAGAGAAAAGGTACAAAGATTTATATAGGGGTGAGGTGTTAAAGGATACAAAGTTTCAGTTATTCAAGATAAATCGATCCTAGATATGTGCTACACAGCATAGTACCTAAAGTTAAAAAAAAAAAAATACTATATTGACGCTTAAAAATGTGTTAAGAGGTAGATTATAAGTATCCTTCACAAAAATGATAACAATAAAGTAGGTGAAGGAAGCTTTTGACAGTGATGACTATATTTATGGCACAGATTGTGGTGATATTTCCATAGCTTATCTCCAAATTCACCAACTTGTATACAGCAAATATGTACAGATTTTTGTATGTCAATCACACCTCAGTAAAGGGTTATTATTATTATTATTATTTTTACAGAGATAAGTCTTCAAAAGTTGTGTTCAAAGTAATTGTTAATTCCTTGGGATAAAAACCCAGTAGTGTAATTCCTGGGTCATAGGGCAGCTATATTTTCAGAAATAGTGAAAAGAACATTGCACCCCAATGTTCATAACAGCAATGTCCACAATAGCCAAAATGTGGAAAGAACCAAGATGCACTTCAAGAAACAAATACATAAATAAGACGTGATACATATACACAATGGAATATTACTCAGCCATTAGAAAGGATGAATACCCAACTTTTGCCTCAATTTGGATGGGACTGGAGATTATGGTAAGCAAAATAAGTCAAACAGAGAAAGTCAATTATCATATGGTTTCACTTATTTGTGGAACATAAGAAATAGCAAGGAGGACATTAGGAGAAGGGAAAAATGAAGGGGAAGAAATAAGAGTGGGAGATGAACCATGAGAGACTATGGACTCTGGGAAACAAAGAATTTTAGAAGGAAGGAGAGTAGGGAGACTGTTGAGCCTGGTGATGGGTAATAAGGAGGGCACAGATTGCATGGAGCACTGGGTGTTATATGCAAACAATGAATCATGGAACACTACATCAAAAAGTAATGATGTGTGGTGACTAACATCATAAAAATTTACTGGAAAAAAAACAAGTAATTGTTGATTATAAAATAATTTTTATTTTTTAAAGATCTTCTTCTTCTTCTTCTTTTTTTTTTTTTTGAATTGCAGAATTCCTCCCTTACATGTCTACACTAATTTATGTTTTATTTTTAAATGATCAGTGTTCTAAGTTGTCAAGAATGGAGGGAGGCTCTTAGTGAGAAATTGGAATAAACTTGAATTTATATATAGTCACTACAAACAAGATGGGACATAAAATAGAGTCAGTTTTGTAATAGCTAATTCAGGAATGGTAATACTCTCAGCTCTGAGGGAGTTCAGAACATGCCACCTCAAAATATGCCACTCTGGCATAATTATTGTTTTGAGTAATGGTTGTTTAAAAACAGCAAATATAAGAAAATCCTTCCTTCTTTTCTTCTGACTTTCTTTTTCCCCTAAAATCAGGACATGCTCTTCTCATGGGAAACATGTCCTCCCTATACCAGAAGGAAAATAACATTCCTGTCATCAAGACGAGACATTGAGTGAGACCCAGAGAATTACATACAAACAGACTTTCTTAAAATAAATCTCTTCTTCCTTTTACCTGCGCACAAAGCTTAGTTACTTTTCTACCATTGCCTCTCTTTGTTCAACTTAAAAGCAAGTAGGTTTTCCAATTTGGGGGAAGTTTTCATTTATTATGAAGGCATCTGTGTCATATAAAGCTTTTTATCAAATATATGTGTATGGTTTTCTCCTTTTATCTGTCTTGTATCAATTTAATTCTCAGGCCCAGCCAAAAAAGTAATAATAATATAAAGATAAAATTCTGCCTCCTCAGCAACTCCAATCTAAGCCAATTTCTAAAATAGGTCAAGAAAAATATATAGGCTTTAAGTATGTAAAAAAAAATAAAATTTTAAATGAAGATAATTAAAACCAAGTATGTAGATCGAATGACTGAACGCAAATAAACACAGGTATTAAGCAAGAACTGCATTTTTACAGATTGTGATTTACATTCGGTAAAGGGAACTACCAATAGGATCATTGGGGAACATTTCAAGTGTGATTAGAGACCTGATTACTTTTTTTTCATATTCCTAAGTATGATAGTAAGTTCCTTAAAGGAACATAAAGGACCTAATAGTTAAAAACAAAATAAAATGAAACAACAGCAACAACAACAAAAACAAACTACAGAAAGTTTGTTCCCCAGTCCATACCCGTTCTATAGAAAAACACAGAGTGGTTGATATAATTAGATTATAAATGGAGCAATATCTCCTAGGGCTCTGATATCATAATGAGGTGGGTCTCACCACCCTCAAGCTCTCAGAAACTGCCCCTGTCTCTCTGACCCCCACTCCTTTCACTCACCAGACTATTCAAATTTATGTTGCATAAATTGATTTTACATTCTTTTTTTTTAAGATTTTTATTTATTTATTTGACAGAGAGAGATTACAAGTAAGCAGATGGAAAGAGAGGGAAAAGCAGGCTCCCTGCTGAGCAAGGAGCCCGATGCAGGGCTCGAACCCAGGACCCCAAGACCATGACCTGAGCCGAAGGCAGCGGCTTAACCCACTGAGCCAACCAGGCGCCTTACATTCTCTTTTATAAAACATTTTGTACTATATTCTCTCATGTTAGTAAAAGTGAAGGGACATTCAAATAGGTATAAATAGTATAAAAACCCATTTAATTGATAACAATTAATACTCCCAGATGCAGTATCTTTAAGATCTTTAAAATGTTTCCAGAAGTACAAAGTCCTCTAAAATAATTTTAAATGCCAGGGAGTCTATAAATACTTACATATCAGTATAAATGGAAAATATGTTCTTTTCCCCCTCACACACAGAGGGTTTGTTGTTTAGTGCAAATTTTCATGCCTACTCTCAGAGGTATTAATTTCATAGTTCTAGGGGAGAAATCAGCATCTTTATTTTTAATCTTTGACATTATAATTATTCCATGCCTACGTGTGGACCTCCTTGCATTCATCTTGTCTGGAACTCTATTGGCCTCCTAAGCCTGGGTGTGTCTTTCCTTAGCTTAGGGAAATATTGAACTATTTTTTTTTAAGCTATTATTTCTTCAAATATGTTTTCTACCACTTTCTCTCTGTCTTCTCCTTCAGGGACATGTTTGTTCACTTAATGTTGACCAAAAGATTCTTTAACCTATCCTCATTCCTTTTTATTCTTTTTTTTTTTTTTTTCATTCTGTTGTTCAGCTTGGGTGCTTTCCATTACCCCATCTTCCAGATCACTGATCCATTCTTCTGCATCCTCTAATCTGCTGTTGATTCCTTCTTGTGTATTTGTCACTTCTTTTGCTATATGCTTCCACTCTGATTAGTTCTTTTTTATATTTTCTTTTTGTTAAAGTTCTCACTGAGTCTATTCACTCTTCTCTCCAGTCTGGTGAGCATTTTTATGACCATGACTTTGAACCCTTTTTCAGATAAATTGGTAATCTTTTCATTGAGTTCTTTTTCTGTTATTTTATCTTATTCTTTTGTTTAGATCATGTTCCTCTGTCTCTTCATTTTACTTGACTTTCTGTGTTTTTGTGAATTAGGCAGAATGGCTACTTATAAACTTGAAGCAATAGTCTTGTGTGTGGTTGTCCCCTATATAGACTGTGTGTGCCTGGTGACTTTGGCTGACCTTGCTGAAATTGTGATTGGTATGAACTGCAGGTCCTGTGGCACTATGTGCTGGGGCCTCCCTGTTAGGACAGGCACAGCTGAAGTGGGTATAAGCCTGGGTGATCCTGGGGCTCTCTGTGTTGAGGGTACCTTGGTAGGGCAGATAAAGATAAGTGGGTACTAGCCGGGGGGGTGTGTCCCATGGCTCTTTGTATTGAGGATACCCTGGGGAGATAGTTGAACTGAAGTGGGTGCAAGCTGGGGTGTCCTGGGGTGCTCCTTGCAGACGATGCCCTGGTGGGGTAGGAGTTGAAGCTGTCATGGGCTGAAGGGCGAGGTCCCCAGGGTGCAATGGGAAAATATTTTTGATACGAAAATTATCATGATGCTAATGATGATGGTTGAAGATGTGGTCAGGATAGTTTTGATGATAATATTAAGAAAGGTCCTACTCTACAGAATGGGAAGCTCAGACAGGCTGGCATTTTATGTCAGGATAAAGGCAACATCATATAAAGATCTAAACTCCTGGCAGATGTGTCACTTCAAGCTGCCAATTTTGGAGCAGGTGCACATAAATAAGGGACAATATAGAAATGGCTTCCAATCAAGTTCCTGAAGCACTACTGTTGCAGCCATTTAACTTTCCCATAGTTTTATCTCAGAAGTTGTCAGGAGAAATAGATTGTTTTCTGTGCCTTGTAACTGAAGAGAAGCATTTATAGTGAAGCATCCCAAAGGTGAAGCCTTCATATTCAGTTTCAGTTTGGAGAGGAAATCCAAGTGAGGCCAATATATGATCATCATGAGAGAAAAAGAGAGAATAATAACAATTTTTATTCACCATGTGTTTACTATCTGCTGGTCTACAGCACTGAGCTAGGAATTTTGTATATTACCTCAGTGAAACTTCAGAGAAATGCTTTCAAGCGGATAATGTTACCATCATCATCATCCCCATTTTTAGAAGAATAACCCAAAGCACAAGCAACTTAATAGCTTGCCCAAGGTCACACAGCTGGTGAGTGACAGAGCCAGAAAATGACAAAAGAGGCCATCTGACTCCAGATGTCATGCTCTTAGCAGCCAGACTATATTGCATGTGTTTAATGACATTTATTCACACAATCACTTCTCATTTTTCCCCCTCTTATTAGCTTCAGGAGAAAAAGATAAAACTCATTTTCTGCATTCTCTTTTCCTTTTTTTTTTCTTTTTTCTTCCAGAAGTTTTTAGGCTCCCACTTCAAAGAACCTAGGTTAAATAAAACTCTCTAATCTTTAAATTTCATTCTTTTCATATGTAGCTAATATATAACACAAACTACTTAGAGCTTATAGAGACAGCCCCTCTCTACAGACCAAAATAAAAACTTAACAAAAGAAATATAATCTTCACTGGAAATTTTTCTCAATACTTAGAAGTAATATTTAAAAGACTGTGGCAAATTGACATAGAAGAGAAGACACATAGAATATGTTATATTTAATTGATGATTGGATTCAATGTGGGAGAGGAATGAATCTCATATATCTCCTGTTTGTGAAAGGGCCTGAGGCAGAGATCAAATTAACAAGTGACAGTGTTTTATCTGTTAATTGTAACAATTTAATGATATAGTTGCACTCATAAACTCTCGGTTAGGAGCTTTTAAATTTCTGCATTTAATTTAATTCATGAAGAAGATATTCCCCAAGCACATGGTAATGTAAAAAATCATGCCCTTAATTGTAGAAAAAATGAAAGATAAGTCCTTAAAGAGATAGCAGTTTGCAAGAGAGAATGAGGAATATTTAGTGAATCAATAAGTGGGCATGAAGGAAGTTTTAGCAGAATGGTACCATGTTTGCTCTGAAGATAGCTTGCATGCCAATCATAGATTTCCATAGTCAGTGCTTCACAAATTTCAAATACTTTTAATCCTCATTTCCATGGAGAAAGATTTTCAGTTTCTTAAAATTTCAAACACATTTTTGTAAGATGTTGGAAAGTTCAAAGAAAAATGAGAGACTCTAATGCATGTTAATACAATTCTATCTTTTAAAATATCTTCACCATAAAGTATGTATTGCAAGTCAGGTTCCCCAGGAAGTGGCCCCTAAAGTAAAGGTTAGTGTGACAGATATTAATTATTGAATAGTCTCAGGATTCACACCTGTGGTTAATTTCAAAATAAGCAAAATGAATATTGATTTTTATAGTAACATTCTTATGCAATATGAACTGGGGTTTGTCTTGGAATTTATTACTTAATAAATCTATATAATTTTTCATAAGTCATTTATGATCTCAATGAATTATTTTTCCATTTAAGTTCTGTGTTAAAGAACTGAATGACTGCCTCACTTCAAACGCTGGGAAGAACAACTCTGGGAAGGAACTGCCAAGTCATTGTCTCTGCAGCCAAGGGTTATGTAGGCTTCTGCCTTCTGGGAGGCAAGACCAGCCTGGTAGGTGAGGCTGTCTTGTCTGGCCCAAGACAAGCAGGATCTGCGGGTTTGATGTCCTGATAGCACAAAGGTTTCAAATGTTTATTTGCAGTAAACCTTCCTAATTTTGGTTAATTAAAATGAAAATAAAAAGGGGTGCCTGTGTGGCTCAGTCAGCTTAGTGTCTGCCTTCGCTCACATCATGATCCTGGGGTCCTGGGATCTTGCAAGGCATCTGGTTCCCTGCTCAGTTGGGAGTCTGCTTGTCCCTCTCCCTCTGACCACACTGCCCACTCATGTTCTCTCTCTCACCCACACTCTCTCTTGAAAATAAGTATTTTTTAAATAAAATTACATTAAATTAAAATGAAAAGTTCTCCATTAAGATTCCTTCCAAAAGGAATTTAAGCAAAAATGTTAACAAATTAAAGTAGTTTCAGGGTGTCTAGGTGGTTCATTCTTAAGTGTCTGCCTCAGCTCAGATCATGATCCCAGGGTCCTGCGATCAAGCCCCACACTGGGCTTCCTGCTCAATGAGAAGCCTGCTTCTCCCTCTCTGGCTTCCCCTGTTTGTGTTCCTACTCTCACTCTCTTTCTCTCTGTTTAATAAGTAAATAAAATCTTAAAATATATATACATAAAGTAGTATCTATAAAACTTGACTAGAATAGTATGAGTATTATGAAATATATAAATTTCAAAAGAAGCATACCTGTTTAACTGAAAATAATTTTAGAGTATCCTAGAATTTTAAAATGCAGAAAGTTGCCATAACTATTACCATATTATCTGAGCACCTCTCATTCCAAGGGAAAAGAGTGATCAGATTTGGGTAGCACATATGTTCATTGTCTGGTCTATACTTGCCATAGCTGTCAAATGGGAGAAGCAGAGAAAATATCTATCAGAAGCCAACAATTATTTTCTTCTCCACTTGGCACAGTATCTGGGTCATTTATTTAGAAAGCACCCTATTGCTTTTGACATCTTGTGCTCTGTAGGCATCCTGTGTCCCTTAATTTCTCAGAGGGAAACTTGGAGGACAGTTAGTACCATTCAGCCAATTATTTCAGAAAAAATTAGAAACAGGGATGGGTCATTTACCATTCCTATGTTCCTATTATCTCAAAATGAATATTTTTAATGAACTTTATTTTATCTTCTGATTCATCATTTGTGATTGGCGTATATGCATCTTTTATAAAATGAATAGTTATTAAGAAATTGAACTAGTACTGCAATAATGATAATTATCTTCACTATTTTCATGACTCAGCAAATCATTTTGACTTAAGATATTACATATCCTTTACACTTGCAGTAAATCCTTTCTTAGAATGTCTTATTCCCGTAGGATAATTACTGCAGAATTTTTTTATTATAATATTGATTCTAATCTTACAGGAACCTTAAAAACTCAGTCTTATGGTAATACATTATTTTAGCACTCCTTTCCTGTTAACTCTCATCTCATTGAAAGCCATTCTCTTTCCTTTGAGTTAAAATACATATGCTCTTAAATATTTATATAAAATTTATCTTAGGTGTGTAAGCACAAAAAATGAAAAGAAAAAGAAAAAAAAAACCCCAAAAGTGAATCTTTAACAAATCTCTGTCTCTGAAAATCCAAGGCCAATTAATTATGCTATATTAATATTGATGTTGTAACAGGTATCTATGATATTTTACTTCTATGAAAATGACATAAACTTTTATAGTACACTACCTTTATTCTCTTGTAAAATTCTCAAATTCTATTTTTTTTTTCTTTCCTTTTGATATTTTTGTTACTGGTGTGAGAGCCTGTGTTGTGTGAATGGAGGTCTCAGTCAGGGATTCCTGTTCCAATAAAGACAGCCAGAAGGGAAACAACAAGCAGGAAGAAGTTCATTAAAGCGAAAAAAGTACAGTCTCAAGGTGGACAAGCAGACAGCTTCTGGGAAATGACTCCTGGGTTCAGGATTGGGTATTACTGGGTCTCTTTGGTCTGGGAGTAATGAAGTTTTAGTTTTATAAATGAGGTTCAGTGGTGTGGAGTCCAGAGCCAATGACCAAGAAAGAATTCTTGATGCATATTTGGTGCAAAATGGTGGTTTATTAAAGCACAGGGATAGGACCTGTCAGCAGAAAGAGCTGCCGGCCCAGGGTTGTGAGGGGTGGCAGGTTCTGTAAGATGGGGTTGGCAGCAGTAAGGAAAAAGGGATGCTTCAATAGAACGTTCATATGCTAAAGAGGACCTACAAGATACTTGATACCAGAGGCCTTCCCATTTTCAAGGTCATTTCTCCCTTCTTAGGAAGCTATTAACATTATAATAGTTGAGAGATTCCTAAAGAATGTCACATATGTCCCATCCAGGAGTAGGGGAAGGTTGCAGGGTGTCAACTTCTGCTTTGTCGTCAGCCAGCCTTCTATTCCCTCATCAGGAAGAGTTATGGGGTACCGTGGGGTTGTGTCTAATGGAGGCTTCCAATCATTTGGGGGACTCTTTCCACAGGCCCCGGGGGGAGCCTGTATTTTTAAACACACAAGGCTTGTACCAGATGGCTTGTGGCAGTCTTTCTCTGCGGGAGGTGTAGGGTTGGTGGAGGCTATACCCTCAATGCATATCTGAAAAATGAGTCTAGGGTTTACCCTGGGGCAGAGGTGGAAGAGGAGAGGCAGGCTTGGCATTTGAGGCTTTTGATCTGGACCTGCCCCCTACAAAGGCCTTGGAAGACACAAGTTCAGGAAGTTGTACTCCAGGGCTTTTAATGCACAGCTTATTTATCAGGGGCCTTGTCTCCAGCTCTTGTCTGTATGGTTTCCCTTAAGGATTTAGGATTCTGCCCTGAGTATTCCTTTCACTGCTCAGGTCTAGCTTCTCCCCAACACTTTTAGGGGCACCAAGAGAAGAAACACCTCTAACAGTTTGTGGAATTAGGCAACACACCAATATAGTTCTTCCCTATTCTCTAAGAATTTTGGAGAAAAGTTTCTTGCAAGTTACAGACAGTCTGGGAGCACTTAAAATATTACCCTGTACCTTTCCTTTTACTTGCATAGTTAATGTTAAACAGAACAAAAAGCAATTTTCTTTAAGTAAAAAATAAGTTTATTCGAGAATAGTGGAGCAGTTGCAATTTGGGACAAACAAGCTATGGTGAACCACAGGTAAATCTGAAGAGACAAAGGGAAGTTCAGCTTGTACTGGGTTTAGGAGAAAATTGGCAACGGTTTTTTTGAACAAAAATTTATTGCAGGCAAACAAGTGTTTGAGGATGTAGCAGTTTCTCATTGGCTGGATGGGTTGGGTGCTGTTGTAGGGAGGGAGCAAATGTCTTTCTTTTCCTTATAAGAGAAAATAAAATTCATATGTGAAAAATATGATCCCTTGTTGAAATAATTCTTAGCTTCTAACTACTGTTTATCCTAACTAGAAGTGGTATGCCGATGAAGGAGCTCCCCCTTCAGGGCTGACTCAACTTTAAATTAAGTTTCCATTTATTATTTATTTATTTAGGTAGTTTCACGATAGGTTCTAGAAACGTGGGGAGAAAAATTGAAATTAGACTCTGTATTGGCTTCCTCATGATACAATAACAAATGGCCAGAAATTCAGAGACTTAAACTAAAACGAATTTATTATTGTATAGTTCTGGCTTAATAGGTCAGAAGTTTGATGTGGGACTCACTAGACTAAAATCAAGTTATCTACAGGGCTGGTTTCCTTTCTGGAGGCTCTAGTATTGGGTCCCCAATGTAGGCTCCCCCAATAATGGGTTTGTGATTAAAGGAGCGAGACTGATACAAAGCGAAGGTCAAACAAAGCTTTATTTTGCACCAAGCATTGAGAATCAAACCAACTGGCTGGGGCCACACCTCTTACAGAGAGTGCGACGCCTCCCTGCCTCACAGACTAACTTTTATAGAGCAAAGGCCATGTGGTTGGTCCTGGCCACACAGAGGTGGCGAATGAGATTGTAACACACAGAGAAAGCTGCACAGTCACGCTAGGTCACACACGGGTGGCCAGCTGAACTACAATTCACCCCATAGTAAACATTTGCATTAGCCTATCACCTTGGTGAGAATTGGCCCCCCAAAAGGCGGGGCCAACACTCCTTGGTAGCTAGGGAGACAGTATGCCCACTTTACTGATTGGATGTCTCCATCTGACCAGACTCATCCCTGCATTCAGGCTGTTATCTCCACCTGACCTGACCCACCCTTGTATTTGGGCTTTGTTACCTGGGACTGGTTTCCAAGACTTGCTTTTAAATAAGTTCAGGGGGCGGGTAGGTATCAATTTAAGTTTTCCTGCATAAACAACAAAATGGCTGTTCAACCGAGGTGGGGCTGCTCTGGCTAAATAGGCCCTTACACTAGGGTAAAACGTTTCCTTTCTTGTCTGGTTTTCAGAGGCTGTATGCATTCCTCAGCTCAGGTGTGCATTTACAATGCCAGCATCACATCACAATACTCTCCTCTGCGTTCCTCTTCCACGTTGAAGATTCCTGTGAGGAATCTTGTGATTTCATTGGGTCCACATGGATAATCCAGGATAATGTCCCTATTTTAAGATAGCCTCTTTAGCAACTTTAATTCTATCTGTAATCTTAATTCCTCTTTTGTCATGCAAGGTTAAATGTTTACAGATTCCAGAAACTCAGAAATGGACATCTTGGGAGGAAAGTGGGGAGGGGCATTATTTGTCTACTGCCATTTAAAAAAAAAAAATTATTGATTTATTTGAGAGAAACCCAAGCTGTGGGGTGGTAGGGTAGGGAAGGCAAGAGAGAGAAGCAGATTCCCCACTGAGCAGGGAGCTGGACATGAGGCTTGATCCCAAGACCCCAGGATCATGATCTGAGAAGGCAGATGCTTAACTAACTGAGCCACCCAGGCACCCATGTCTACTACCATCATAATTAAGTTTTGTAATGCCTTTGAAAGACTGGGGAACTAAGGAAATCTGTATCAGAATGAAAAATACTAAGTTACTGGGAAACCACCATTCCATGAGTGGGGAAATTGTTTTATGGAAAGGCTGAGTGATATTCAGTCTCAGAGAAAAAAGAGACAAAAGTCTACTTAAAAGAGAAAAAAGTCTATTTAAAAGAAAGAATCTTATCAGTAATATTTTAGGCCTCAGAGATCCTTTGTATCACACTACACATGTACATTTCTTTACAAATAAATATATCATAAACCTTGCATATTGCAGATCTGTCACTCAGCGTCTGGCCCTCAATGCTTGCACATTTTGAGGGTGTAGCTTAAAAACCATGCCATTTGGGATTCAGGACACATCTCTTGTAGAATACAACTTAAACAAAAGTTAGCCATGTTGACATATTAAGTCAGTTTTGGTTTGGGCCAGTGTCAATATTCAAAAACAGATACTTTTCTGGAATGTAGGAAGGACTTGGAAATCACAGATTCTTAAGGGGATAAAAAGGCAAATTACTAGCATGTGAATTTTCTCCTCCTAGCACAAAAGCAAAAGATATTGTCCTGCTGAAGCCTCATATCTGAGTAGTGCTGAGGATCTATTCCCTGTTTCATTTTGTGTTCAGATGCAGCTTTAATTCTGTTTCATACTTCCAGAGATACTCACAAATTAGCAAGCTTTTTGTAACGGTTTCACAGGTGGCCAAGGATCACAGCCTATTATTATTTACAGAAGCATACCTCTTAAGATAGTAAGACTGAAAATTTCATTTAAGTTTGCTAGCTGGGTCATAACTGTTAAATATTTAGGCATACGGTATCTAGGGTCCATTTGTACAGATGACCCCTCAAATATCAGGGGTCCAAACACTGGTCCGAAAGATGAGCTTTTGAAAATCCTTCTTATAAGAAGTAGAGAGAATTCTCCTAGGAATAGAAGGAACAGAAGCTAAGATCAGAAATCAGAGGAAACGAAAGAGCAAGGAGGTCAAAATACATTGAAGTTGAGGGCTTTCAAACTTTGTGCAGTGACATTAATTTTATATGAGAAAGTCTTATCCACCTTAAATTGTTAAAAAGAAAGTGACTTTGCTGACTCTAGAACTACAGCATTTGTAGGTGGTGAAGAAAAAGGAATTTACATAAGCAACTCAGAAAATAATATTTTGACTATCAGATTCATGACTATCAGACAGTCAATTGACTACCTGATGCTTTAGAGCTAGCACCAATCGGATTTACCACAAACCTAAATTTTTATGCTATTTTTAATCACATTTATTTACCTGACACACATTTATTATTTATATTAAGGAAGGGGAAAAAAAGCCGGCATACGCCAAACACTTGTTTTGAGTTAGGTGTTGTGCAAAGGACTAGAAGCTTTGTAACATTACTCTGAAAGATTTGTTAGTATTCCAGATCTTATTAGTGGGGAAACTGAGGCTGGTAAATAAAGAATCCAGATTACCTGATTCCAGAGTGTGTGCACTTAAGCCCTCCTCCGCCTCCTTCTCAATCCTCATTAGCTACATACTCTGACAAGCTGTGTCTGCCCTATTCAGTCAGGGCATTCTCCTTGGCTACAGTGATTCTATGTCTCTGTAAAAACAGTTGCATTGCCCAATTGTCTGCTCTAGCACTTAATTTTCAATGTTGCCTCTACCTTTCCTCTCAACAAGGATTTGGATGATAAATCATATGGCAAGTCTAAATTCTTCATCAACATCTATACCTTTTACACCTTGATATTGTGAGGTACCTTGCCCATCCAACATCAGTTAGAAGTCCTCCTTCTCTTCATGAAATTAGTGTCTTCATCTTTTTCAGTAGAGAGCTTGGCCAAAAATTTTCATAGGTTATCCTTGATTTATAAGAATAAGAAATAACATAATAAAATTTTTCTCCAAATTTTTATTTAAATTCTTGCTAGTATAATATTGCTTTCAGGAGTAGACTTTGGTGATTCATCACTTGCATTTAACACCCAGTGCTCATCATAACAAGTGCCCTCCTTGATACCCATCCCCCGTTTAGCCCACCCTCCCCAATTTATATCGTAATAAATGTAAAAGTAATCTTTGGAAGTGTAAAATAAGAGTGCTTCACTAAACAGTATTTTAAAAATAATTTCCCAATTCCATGTTTCTCTATAGTTCATCTTAACTGTAATCATAATAAGGACTTTTACCCCAAACACACCCACATATAAAAATTTAAGATTTCGGGGTGCCTGGTTGGCTCAGTGGGTTAAAGCCTCTGCCTTTGGCTCAGGTCATGATCCCCCAGTCCTGGGATCGAGCCCCACATCAGGCTCTCTGCTCAGCAGGGATCCTGCTTCCTCCTCTCTCTCTGCCTCTCTGCCTACTTGTGATCTCTGTCAGATAAATAAATAAAATTTTAAAAAAAATTTAAGATTTCTACATGGCATTATTTTTTGTTCATTTATAAAGTAGGTTAAAACAAATGATAGTCACAATTAGATGATTAAAACCAAATGAGAGAAATAAAAGGAATGCCCAAAATAAACAAATATGAGATTATAGTGAGAATCAGGGTCAAAATTTTTACTGTGTTTGATCTTTAAACTAATTCTTAACTTTCTACCAATTACAATTAAAAAAAAAAAAGGAGGGAGGTGGTAGGGGAGAGCAAGAGAAGTTAGAGATTTGCGAAAAATGGAGAAATGTAACAGTTCTGTTTGAGAAAAAAAGGTTTTTTTAATACTTTATTTATAAATAGTTTATTATAAGACATAGAATGGTATAATAGAAAATACTTTCAACAGTGGTTTTTTGTTTTTTGTTTTTTTTTTTTTTAATTTATTTAGTCAGAGAGAGAGAGCGAGAGCGAGCACAGGCAGACAGAGTGGCAGGCAGAGTCAGAGGGAGAAGCAGACTCCCCGTGGAGCAAGGAGCCAGATGTGGGACTCGATCCCAGGAGGCCGGGATCATGACCTGAGCCGAAGGCAGCTGCTTAACCAACTGAGCCACCCAGGCGTCCCTCAACAGTGTTTTTATAGCAAATACAAAAGGTTATTTCACATGAGTCATACTTGGAAGTTGGATCTGATTGATTTATGTCATTAAACACTATTTAGGATTTTATTTATATTTTTGATTCTTCATCAAAGCTAATGGTGGACTGAGTATATTCTACCTCACTCAAAAATGCTTGTTGGAATGACTTGAACTCCAGAGATAGGCATCTGCAGCTAATCAGTGGAAAGGATCACTGATAAAAGATGCTTCCTTAGCAGAAAATATAAGTAGATCCCAGTGGTTCCTGAAGAACCCTTTTTGATCTTTCTCTTTATTTGCCTTCTGAGCATGTTGGGGATCATCCACCACCCAAATATAATGTAAGAAATATCAGTTCTTTCTCCAGCTCAGAGAAAAGAATTCACAGTGTGGAAACAGCTGAAAATGCACATTTAGAATATTGCTGCAATGCAAATATTCCATGAGATGATTTTTGTTTTTTTAATTCTATGAGGTGATGTAGAAAACAAAGGCAAAAGAAATAGAAACAAACAAACAAATAAATAAATAAAATTCTTTACAATGTACAGCCCATTGACAAGTGCTTGGGACAGGGAGAGTGACCTTCCTCATGGAGTTCAACTGCCTCAATGTTAATACTGTGCTGAAGGCAAAAAGGCACCCTTAGCTTGACATTAGCCAGAGCTCCAGGCTCCTGTGGTGCTCTTCAACATATACAAATCCCTTTGGAAACTTCCTTTGTCTCTACCCTCCCCACCCCAAGGATATATGTTATATGTTTCAAACACATGGCAAACTGATGCACATCTGAAGGGTCTCATCACTAAGGTTTACTAGACAGTAATAAAGTACCTTATCCAAGCAATAGCTGTCCCCTCAAGATCCTGGAAACCTTGCTTCCAAGTTCCTCAGAGACTTATGCTATCCCTAATCACCTCCCAGCTTAAAAGTGTATAACTAGCCACTCCTTACAACCCCAGGGTAGCTCTTTCTGCCCACTATTCTGTCCCCCTTGGTTCCCGAGCTTTAATAAACTGCCTTTTTGGCACCAAAGACATCTCAAGAATTCTTTCTTGATTGTTTGCTCCCAGAAACCAACATTTCACATCACGAAGGACTGATCAATACCATATGATTAAATTATCTTGAATATGTATAATTCACTTTTTAAAAAGATTTTATTTATTTATTTATTTATTTCGCAGACAAGAGATCACAAGTAGGCAGAAAGGCAGGCAGAGAGAGAGGAGGAAGCAGGCTCCCTGCTGAGCAGAGAGCCCAATTCGGAGCTCGATTCCAGGACCCTAGGATCATGACCTGAGCCGAAGCCAGAGGCTTTAACACACTGAGCCACCCAGGCATCCCTATAGTTCACTTTTTAATATGATAAAATATTGTTTCACTTCTGAGTTATTAAGTAATAGTAAAAAAAAAAAACCAAAACAATAAATCATAGAAAAGAAGTAGGTCAATGTGGAGACTAGGTATTATATATACAAAGCTCATAGGGAATATAAATAAGAGGTATTAAACAAGTGAATATAATTATTTGAATCAATTAGATTACCTTTTAAAAACTGCTTTCATGGGGCACCTGGATGGCTCAGTGGTTTAAACCTCTGTCTTCATCTCAGGCCATGATCCCAGGATCCTGGGATCTAGTCCCACATTGGGAAAATCTCTGCTCAGCAGGGGCCTGCTTCTCTCTTTCTGCCTGCCTCTCTACCTACTTGTGATCTCTGTCTGTCAAATAAATAAATAAAATAAAATAAATGCTTTCACTGTATCTGGAAAAAATTTGCTTTGCCACTTAATCTCTGGTAGATTGTAAAAGTGACATTTTCCTCCCAGAATAAGAAAATAAAGAAAACACATGAAACTTCCAAATTGAAAATGTTATCTCATGATCAACATTTTATTATACAATTTAAAAAAAAATATATCTCTTAAGAAATTGTTTCTATATATTTTTTAAAGATTTTATCTATTTATTTGACAGACAGAGATCACAAGGGCTGAGAGGCAGGCAGAGAAAGAGAGGAGGAAGCAGGCTTCCTGCTGAGCAGAGAGCCCAATGTGGGGCTTGATCCCAAGACCCTGGGATCATGACCTGAGCCAAAGGCAGAGGCTTTAACCCACTGAGCCACCCAAGTGCCCCAAGAAATTGTTTCTGAACTTAAATCTATTTTTACAGATATTTCACTCTGGGAAATAAGTAAATTATTACCTAATGTATTTTTCTTAAGTGAAATATTTTTCAATTTATAGGTTTTAGTGCTTACCAAGAATATAATCAATATGCCCATTTAAATATGACTTCAATACATTTCAATTATATTTAAAAATAATTTTTAAAAATATTTTATTTATTTATTTGACAGAGATCACAAGGAGGCAGAGAGGCAGGCATTCATCCTTTCTAATGGAGGCATAATACTCCACTGTGTATATGGTCGGTATCTTCCTTATCCATTCATCCGTTGAAGGGTATCTTGGTTCTTTCCACAGTTTGGCAACTGTGGCCATTGCTGCTATGAACATTGGGGTACAGATGGCCTTTCTTTTCACTACATCTGTATCTTTAGGGTAGATACCCAGTAGTGGAATTGCAGGGTAATAAGGTAGCTCTATTTTTAATTTCTCTAAGGAATCTCCACACTGTTTTTCAAAGTGGCTACACCAACTTGCATTCCCACCAACAGCATAAGAGTGTTACCCTTTCTTCACATCTTCTCCAACACTGGTTGTTTCCTATCTTGCTAATTTTGGCCATTCTAACTGGTGTAAGTTGGTATTTCATTGTGGCTTTGATTTGAATCTCCCTGATAGCAAATGATGATGAATATTTTTTCATGTGCTTCTTAGTCATTTGTATGTCTTCTTTGGAGAAGTGTCCGTTCATGTTTTCTGCCTTTTTTTTTTTTTTTTTTTTTACGTGATTATCTGCTTTGTGTGTGTTGAGTTAGAGGAGTTTTTTTTATAGCTCTTGGATATCAGCCCATTGACTGTAGTGTCATTTGCGAATATCTTCTCCCACTCCACTCCATGGGTTGCTTTTTGTTTTGTTGACTGTTACCTTTGATATGCAGATTTTGATCTTGATGAAGTCCCAAAAGTTTATTTTCACTTTTGTTTCCTTTGCCTTTGGAGACGTGTCTGGAAAGAAGTTGCTGTTGTTGATGTTGAAGAGGTTACTGCCAATGTTCTCCTCTATGATTCTGATGGATTCCTGACTCATGTTGAAGTCTTTTATCCACATCAAGTTTATCTTTGTGTATGGTATAAGAGAATGGTCGAGTTTCATTCTTCTAAACATAATTGTCCAATTTTCCCTGCACCATTTATTGAAGAGACTGTCTTTTTTCCACTGTATAGTTTTTCCTGCTTTGTTGAAGATTAGTTGACCATAGAGTTGAGGGTCCATATTTGGGCTTTCTGCTCTGTTCCACTGGTCTATGTGTCTGTTTTTGTGCCAGTACCATGCTGTCTTGGTGATCACAGCTTTGTTGTAAAGCTTGGAATAAGGCAACATGATGCCTCAGTTTTGTTTTTCTTTTTCAACATTTCTGTAACAACGCAGGTCTCTTTGGGTTCCATACAAATTTCAGGATTGCTTTTCCAGCTCTTTGAAAAATGCTGGTGGAATTTTGATCGGGATGGCTCTAGGCAATATAGACATTTTAACAATGTTTATTCTTCCAATCCTTGAGCATAGAATGTTTTTCCATCTTTTTGTGTCGTCTTCAATATCTTTCATGAGTGTTCTGTAGTTCCTCAAGTACAGATCCTTTACCACTTTAGTTAGATTTATTCCCAGGTATCTCATCGTTCTTGGTGCTATAGTAAATGGAATCAATTCTCTAATTTCCATTTCTATGTTTTCATTGTTAGTGTGTAAGAAAGCAACCAATTTTTGTACATTGATTTTGTATTCCGCCACATTACTGAATTGCTGTATGAGTTCTAGTATTTTGGCGGTGGAGTCTTTTGGGTTTTCCATATAAAGTATCATGACATCTGTGAAGAGAGAGAGTTTGACTTCTTCTTCACCTATTTGAATACCTTTTAATTTCTTTTTGTTGTCTGATTGCTGCTGATAGGACTTCTAGTACTATGTTGAACAAGAGTGGAGAGAGTGTTGTCATCCTTGTCATCCTTGTTTCTTGTCATCCTTGTCATGTTCCTGATCTCAAAGGGAAGGCTGTCAGCTTTTCCCAATTGAGGATGGCATTCGCTGTGGGTCTTTCATAGAAAGATTTTATAAAGTTGAGGAATGTTCCCTCTATCCCTATACTTTGGTATAGGGATCCTTTGGTTCGTTTTAACCACGAACGGATGCTGTAACTTGTCAAATGCTTTTTCTGTATCAATTGAGAAGACCAGGTGGTTCTTCTCTCTTCTCTTACTGATTCATTCTATCACATTGCTTGGTTTGTGAATGTTGAATCACCCTTGCATCCAATGGATAAATCCCACCTGGTCATGGTGGATAATCTTTTTTAATGTACTATTGAATCCTTCAGCTATGATCTTATTGAGAATCTTAGCATCCATATTCACAGATATTGGTCTGAAATTCTCCTTTTTGGTGGGGTCTTTGCCTGGTTTGGGAATCAGGGTAATGTTGGCTTGATAAAAAGAGTCTGGAAGTTTTCCTTCTGCTTCAATTTTTTGAAACAGATTCAGGAGAATAGGTATTATTCCTTGATCATGAGTGCATATATGTGAATGACAGGCAAAAGCAAATAGACTATAGGTTAAATCAAACATGTTCATTCTTACATACAGATCAAATTTATATGACTCTATAAGATGCCAAGTATTTATAGTTAATATAATAATTATAGCTGTAGTTTCAAAAATAATTGAAATACACAGTAAAAAAATATCAACTAATCAAAAACTCTTCAAATTTCCCATACACTTAACTAAGCATGCAATAGGGTATAATAGTAGGGAAGTTATTAAAGTCTATTAGCAAGGCTTAGCACATATACTTCTACTTAGTAAGTTTTCTATAATAATAATAATAATAGTTTTTTCAAGCTCCATTATGTTCTGGGCATCATATACTATATAGAAAAACATGTTTAAAAATCAGCTCTTTGGTCACATCCATATCTGGTCTCTTACTGACACAATATTTTTAAGAGTTGTTCTATTCTTGGGAACCAAAAGGAAGAAAACATATTCTCACAACCATAGAAAGTCACTAATTAGAGCTGACAGGCTACAGGACAATAAGTTCATCTCAATTCTGTAGGCACCTTTTATTTCACAAATTTTTTGTTTGAAATTAAGTGGTATGCAGAAAGAATACAGATGATGGTCAATATGTCAATCAGTGTTTAAATGCTGACTCTTTTGACACAATTAACATATTCAATTCTTGGTTCCAAAAGAAGAGATCTATATGGATCAGAAGAAAGACAAATCATGGTTGAAAAGAATCGGCACTCCCCTCCTCTCAAAAATCTAGATAGGGGCACCTGGGTGGCTCAGTCGTTAAGCATCTGCCTAAGTAGGATCGAGCCCCATATAGGGCTCTCTGCCTGGTGGGAAGCCTGCTTATCCCTCTCCCACTCCTCTGCTGTGCTCCCTCTCTCTCCCTGTGTCACTCTCTGTCAAATAAATTAAAAAAAAAACATCTCTAGATAATAGGGGATAGATGATACAGCTGCAAAACAATAGGTGACTCATACTTTGGGAGGCCAATAAAACCACAGGTTTAGGAACTTCAGCTCTTTTGCTTTGATTCTATAGAAATATTTCATCTGAATTCTTTAGAAATGTTCACTTTTAAATTTTCAACTGTCATAGATGTATCAAAAGTAACCAGAGAAACATCAGAAGTTAAAATCCCTAGAACCTAAGGAAAATTCTGTTCCAGATTTAAAGTGCTCAACTACTTTTTTTTTTTTTTTTTAACTTTACCATGGTGTAAAAGTGATAAGCATTCAGTAAAAACTGCACTTTGAATTTTGGATTTTGATCTTTTCCCAGGCTAGTGATGTGCGGTGGAATACCATCCAGTGATTCTGGGGAGCAGCACTGAGCCACACCTTTTAGTCGGTCACATGATCACAAAGGTGAACAAACTTAACACCATTCTGTGCCCATACTACTATTCTGTTTTTTACTTCCAGTACAGTATTCAATAAACCACTAAGGTATTCAACACTAAATTATAAACTAGTCTTTGTGTTAGGTAATTTTGTCTAGCTCTAGGCTTATGTAAGGGTTCTGGGCATGCTTAAGGTAGTTTAGGCTTAGCTATGTGTTTAGTAGATTAGGTGTCATAAATTCATTTCAACGTATGATATTTTCAATGGCAGCTTGTTGGGTTTACCGAGATGTAAACCCATCAAAACTCAAGGAAGATCTGTAGTTCCATAGAGGCTGCCTTTGACGCTCATGACATCACATCATGGAAATATTTGAAAATGCTTTCAGACATTGCTTAGCAGTTGTCCTCCTCATCTGATGAATGCCAGAAACATAAATGAAGTAAATTCACCCAAATTTGTTCAAAATCTATTCCAGGGCTACCTGCAGTATACATCAGGCTGTGCCAGATCTCTTCACCCCCACACACTTATCAGGGGCCTTTCACATAGACCATAATGTGAGTGGCTCTTCCCCAAATTGTTTAGTGGGATGCTTTGGTCAGTACTGAGAAAAACAAAAGCAAAATAATATACAGCAATGAATGGCAACAACCACAAAAACTGCAGACCCCCTGAAGAAATGAAATGCAACTGAGAGAATGGGAAAGTAGTCAAGTCATTTAGCTATGCCAAGTGGGATGGATTTAATTAGGAAGGTTGAAGCATTATTTCACATATGTAACAAAAGTTCCATTCTTCCAAACCAACTTAACATACATAGGAATTAAAAACAGGTCATTTGATCCACCAGTGGGGGAGGAGTCTGCTACTAGCAGACATTGTCTCATTGCTTAAGCCACAATGTAGCACTGAGACCAGGGAAGCCAGAAACTACTGCAGACTCTGACTGTGATAGGCTAACACTAGCAGTCAATGAATCAATGCAAACCTGAGTATACATTGTGGCCTTTTGGAGAAAAAGAAAAAAAAAAGTTATGTGACTGGCAACTAGAATATTTGAGAAGAGAGATGTCCCGTAACTCAGTCCTTATCTTCTACAACATGAAGGAGCAGAACTTAGACCAGAAATAAAAATATCATTGGACTTTGAAAAAATTGCTAATCTGATACTGGAGGCATAGGGAAGGAAATAATAAATTTTACCTATTTTAGGAACAAATGGAACTCTCAATTTTTTTATATGTCCTATGAAAAATGGGAAGAGTTTGTGAATCAAGTGCAGTACAGTGGTTCGGGGATCACTCAGGAGTAGACTCCTTAAGGTCAGATGCAGGCTTTGTTACTCACTGGTTATGTGACTTCCACAGTTTTATTAAGGGCTTTATTTCTTAGTTTCTTCCTTATATATGGGCACAATGGAATTTGCATCTCAGGGTTACTATGAAGATGCAATAATTTAATATAAATAAAAACTTGCAAAAGTCCTCAACTCAGAGCACCATATTTAAGTGTTACAGTTACCATCAACCAAGATGGGCAAGCCCGCTGGTGGAAAAGGTTTGCAGGATGAAAACAAGGGTTTAGTTTTGCACATGTAGAGTAGATGATTTCTGTTATATACTTCAGTTTACAAGTAAAGAATAGGATATATTATTAAATTCAGAAAAGCACTTGGGGTGGTAAAAAAGAGAGGAATCCTGAGTCCAGCACCTTTTAATATTAGGAGGTCAAGGGAAAAAAAGGAGGAACAAGCACAAGAGACTGAGAAGGAATACTCAATAAGATTGGGAGAACAGAAATTAAAAAAAAAAAGATATTGAAATATTTTAGAAAATAAATGAAAAAAGAAATCTGGGAGAATAGAAGAATCACAGTGAAGAATACTGCCAATGCTGAAAAATTGACAACTGATTTTTGCAATGTCATCTGTAACCTTCACAGAAGCAGCTTTATTAGGTGGCATGAGCAAAAGCCCAGCTGGAGTGATTTCAAGAGAAAAACTTAAGAGTTACAGTAGATAATCCTTTTGATGATTTTGCTGGAAGGAAAAGCAAACAAACAAAAAATGGGTTAATAATTGGTAAGAGAAAGAAGACCCAAAATTTTTTTTTCTTTTTCTTTTTTTTTCTTTTTATCTCTTTTATTTTAACAATAAGAAGGGGCACCTGGGTGGTTTTGATTTTGGCTCAGGTCATAATCTCAAGGTTGTGGGATCCAGCTCCAAGTGGGGCTCCACACTCAGCAGCATGGAATTTAGTTGAGATTCTCTCTCTTCCTCTGCATCCCCCACCCAAAATAAATAAAACATGTCAAAAAAATAAAAAATAAATAAGAAAATTAGACATGTGGTTGCATGTTGATGAAATTCTATTGGTAGAGAGAAGAAAATTAGCGTGAAGGTAAAAAGGCTGGAGGGACATTCTAGACTAGATGAGAGGGAATGCAAACTAGTGCTCACATGAAAGGATTGATGTTAGAGAAAAACACTGGTAGTTTATAGATAAGCATGGGATGGTTTAAGTATAAGTACAAGAATATATTGTGGCGGGGCACCTGGGTGGCTCAGTGGGTTAAAGCCTCTGCCTTTGGCTCGGGTCATGATCCCAGGGTTGTGGGATTGAACCCCACAGCGGGCTCTCTGCTCAGCAGGGAGCCTGCTTCCCCCTCTCTCTCTGCCTGCCTCCCTGCCTACTTGTGATCTCTGTCTGTCAAATAAATAAATAAAATCTTTAAAAAAAAAAGAATATATTATGGCAAATTTTCTGATTGACTCACTTACTTTGCCTCTACTTTTTAATTCATTAAATATTCTAGGCTCCTGAAATACTGGAATTGATATATAATTGAAACTTCAAATACATATATAGGTATAATATTTAGTTCACAGAATTTGTGCTCATAAAGTTGAACATGGGGAAATCCGAACATGTAACTTACTTACAAATGCATTCAAAGGGTTACATTTACCACAATTCACCAAACCATAATTCTTGAGGGTCCCATACTCTCACATGCCTCAAGCCAAATATTTCTGACAAGTACTTTGGAAAACATCCAGGAAACAGAGTCCATAACTGTGAGGGCAGATGCAGAAGCCACAGCACATTGGATGGCAAACAGTGGTACTCATTAAATACTTGTCAAACTGGGGTGACCTCTGATTTGCTCAGTTGGTTAAGCGTCTGCCTTCAGTCCTGGTCATAATCCCCGGGTCCTGGAACGGAACCTGCCTCAGGCTCCCTGCTCAGTGGAGAACCAGCTCCTCTGTCTCCCTTTGCTCCACACCCCACTCAGGCTCCTTCTCTCTCTTTCTTTCAAGTAAATAAATAAAATCTTAAAAAAAGAAAAAAAAAAACTGCTTATCAAACAGAATTTGATTTCAGGATTCTGCTTTGGTGTTCCAGGATATAGTGTCAGGTTCATAATGTCAGCATATATAAAACTAGGTACTTCAGTCTACTCATGAGATTTACATCTAAACTCAAAGTCAACCAAGGACTCTTTAATTTGTCTTAGCCATTATGGTGAGCAGAAATATGACCCCTACAGGTATCTAAGTCATCATCCCAGAATCTGTGAATATCTTACCTTAAATGGCTAAAGGGATTCTGCTGGTGTAATTAAGGTTAATGACTGTGAGGTGGGATTCATTCTGGATTGTCCACATGGGGCTGATGTAATGGCATCGAGAGAGACAGGAGGATCAGTCAGAGGAAATGTGATGACACAGGCAGAGGTAACAGTGATGGAGCCACAAGCCAAGAAATGCAGGCAATACAGCTGGAAAAGGCAAGCAGTAGATTCCCAGGGCCTCTGCTGACACTGGATTTTAACCCCTTATGACTCATTTAAGACTTCTGACCTCCAGAATCATAAGATAATAAATCAGGGCTGTTTAAGTCACAATTTTTGTGGTAGTTTGTTCTAGCAGAAACATCAAGGAATGTTAGGAACATTAAGAAGGAATATGGCTATGAACCAGAATGCGTATAGTGAGCACTTTATATAAAAAGGCAGATGTACAAATACTGTGCTCCTGATAAGTAAGTTTCCTTACATGAATTACATGATATGTATTACATAATATGTAATACATCCCTGAAAATTAAAGCATGTCACAAAATTAAAATAAACAAAATATCTGGAAAGGAGAAATACATAGCAAGTCAATGTTAACAAAACCTGAACTGTTGAGCTAAGTGTTTTAAAGAAATTATTTGAATAGAATTTGACCAAAAAGATCATATATAAAAACTTATTAGTACATAAATGTTTAAGTCAAAAATATTTCTAAAAATATCCAGTTGGATCTCTCAGCTGATGATTC
Organism: Mustela nigripes; assembly: GCF_022355385.1. NCBI lineage: Eukaryota > Metazoa > Chordata > Mammalia > Carnivora > Mustelidae > Mustela > Mustela nigripes. The sequence continues at coordinate 178,053,563 of NC_081557.1, forward strand.
CTGTAGCCAAAACAAACAAAGAAACATACATACATACATACAAGCTTGGGAACCAATCCTATACCACTTTCTCAGTAACATTAAAGTGGCAGTCTGTTAATTTTCTCTTTGCCACCCTCTGTGCCCAACCCGCTACCCTCTTTCTCTCATTTTTTATTATTCCAAATTTAATAGTAGATGCCAAGGAAAATATGCATATTACTTCAGATGTTTTCGTAGTAAACCCCACATGTAAAATCAATGCCTTGATCAAAGTGTATGCGTGTGTGTGTTTGTGTGTGTAAATGAGAGAACTGATAAAAGATAAAACTCTATGCAAATTATGTTCATATTTGGCAGTCAAAAATGATGTGGCAAAGACTGTGACAGGAGAAGTAGTAGACTAAGCTCTGAGGTCATGAAGTAGTGTTGGATATATCCTCCTCCAAAGAAGAATCTATCCCAATACATATGAATTCTTCTCTGACCCTTTGAGTTGAATCAGCATAATCTTGGTCCACCACAAACCACAGAGGTTTCCTTGACCCACGTTAAAGTAACAAGAGTCATTCAGTTCCTGAATAGGGAATTTAGTTTCTTGTTTGACACATGATTAAAGGCAGCAATTCAAGTTCTTCCCCGGAAATTTTGGGAAAGTTACAGAAAAAGACAATCTTTCTTTCCCTGGAATACTAACCACCTTGCCAACACACAGATAGGTCTACCTTAGCATACAATTAGATGTAGATAAGTAAGTGAATAAATGGAAAGAAAGAGGGGAGAGGGGATGAAGGATCAAGACAGAGCATGGCAGTGCACAAAAGCTGACGTCACCATTAAAACTTTTCCACCTAGATGTGTTCAACTTCCTTCAATGCACTTTACGAATGTGAGACAACAGCTTAGGCTGGGTGTGTTTTATTTGTACAACAGTCCCAAACAAGGTGAAGATGCTTCATTTTATGTTATGACTCAACAGTTTTAAAGAATGTTGAATAGGAAAAAAAATATAGTTCTGTTGTGATAAAATGAAATCACTGATGGATTTCAATGATGAACATTTGGCGGAAATAGAAAGTTTGAAATTAAGACTCAGGGGCATAGAACTAGATCTAATGTGGTGCAAAATCACTGGAGAATAACAATTTCACATGAAAAGCAATAAAAAAGATAATAACTAAAAGTAATTCAGTTTGGAGATAGGAAAATCAAGAGTCACTGCTAAATATATCATAATATAATTAAAGTTACTTAAAAATTACAGTAAAGTGTCTTGATGTGTTTTTGGATTGTTTTTAATGTAATTTTATAGACTCTAAATTATTGGAAATGTGTAGGGAAGGAGGATTTTCATATAGGACCAACTTGACAGTATTTCAATAGTGCTCAGTATGGGTCATCAGTTACTAGAATAAAATTTTCTAGTTCTAAACATTCTGCATATCATGAATATCCTTTTTACATACATAAACACAGAGAAAAGGAAACTTTCCCTTATCGAGGCAAATTGAATTTTCAAAGTGGCTTCCATTTCTGCTTTTTCATAGAAGAAACAATAGTGGCTCATTAACTACCATTTTAAAATTTATTCCCTAAGCATATTTGTCTGTCAGGGTCTCAGAAGCATCACTGCATTCAGCTTTCACTGGCCCTTCTAAGGTGGTAAGAATGTAAACAATGCCTAAAATGAGATTTATGGTTTCTACATAATTAATCCATTTTCAGCTTCCTATTTCTCTTCAGATAAGAAATATGATCGCTTAAGGGAAACAGCACATTGATTTACTTAGATTTTAGTTTAAATCAAAAACAGAGTTATGCATTAACAGCAGTAACATTATTAAACAGAACCAAAAAGTGACAGTGTTTTCTAAAGATTTCTAGTCTTGCGAAGTAGTTGAAATCCCATTATCAGCAACTACATGAGAAGAATGACATTTTTTTTTAAAGATTTTATTTATTTATTTGTCAGAGAGAGAGAGAGCACAGGCAGAGTGGCAGGCAGAGTCAGAGGGAGAGGCAGGCTCCCTGCGGGGCAAGGAGCCCAATGTGGGACTCGATCCCAGGACGCTGGGATCATGACCTGAGCCGAAGGCAGCTGCTTAACCAACTGAGCCACCCAGGCATCCCGAATGACATTTAAATACCATTCATAATAGAGGGAAACTTCCTTGGCTTGATAAGTAATATCTTCAAAAAAACTATAATTAATATCATATGTAATGGCAAGAAACTCAAAACTTACCTGCTAAGCCTAGGAATAAGGCAAGGATGTCCTCTCTCCCTGTCCCTATTCAATATGATATTGTAAGTCCTAGCTAATGCCTGTAACAGAGGGAAAGGAAGTAAAAGGTGTGCAGATTAGGATGGGAGAAATAAAACTATCTTTGTTTACAGATGACATCACTGACTGTGTAAGAAATCTCAAGAGCACATTGCAACCCAAAGCTATCCTGATTCAAAAGTTGGTTTGGTGTTCCAACATTATTTTAGCATTGTTATATGCCCACTCGCCACAGATTTCTCAATTTGCTGACTATGAAAAGTAATTAGAGGATGAATTTTTAAGGCAAATGCCACCAAATATTTTTCAATGAAGCACTAAGCAGAGTTGTTTAGGTATTCAAATTCTTTATTACCTCTTGGTGCATTTTTTCCTGTTCTTGTACTCTTCTTGCGATATAGTAATGGCTTTGATTTTTTTTCTTTCTAGGTCACGGCAGCTTTAAAATTTTGCTCTCATGAAGGAAAATGGAAAGACTATTTGTCGTTTGTCCGCCTCACCCCCAAGTTTGGATCATATTGAAATGAAAATTTCCTCACCATCAGCAACATAACAATGGAAATACAGCTATTTTGAAAACAGAGAAATGAGAAAAATATAGAAAAATTATGAAATTTTTCTTTCTTCCTTTTTTTTTTTTTTTTGGCAGAATCTGGGCGACATTGCATGTGAAACAAGAATTTTCTTCCCTTGGAGGACTGGGCTGCCATGGAAGGTTAGCAATGCAAATATGCATGGAATTTTCCAGAAGTAACACAACAGAGCAACACTGGGATTACAAATATGTTGAAGTCTCCCCATCCTTGCCCTGTCAAATTTTAGATGTAATCAGAGAAAGAGAGGGATGAATGAGTCTAAAATATTACACAGAGGTTTAAGGGAAACTTAGAGAAGAGGGTCATAAAAAGCAAGAGTATAAATAATTTCAGTAAAGGAATGAAAGTTTTGTAAATGAAATTAAGTCAAGAAGAAATAAGCTGAAAGGGGATTGTTAGACTTGGTTGTTGACTCTAGTTGTGTACAGAATGAATGGCGGGTTTTACCAAGGCAAGGGTCAAAAATTGAAGAGTATCGTTAGCATCAAGATTTGAACATATGTGTTTTTCTCTGGTTCCTCCTAAAATTTGAAAGGCAGTAAAGTAAGTAAAAAGATTGTTAAAGCCCATTAACTATATGGAATACTAGAGAGTTGCTGACAGCAAGTAAGAAGTGCCGACACTTTCTCTGGAGGTGGGAAGCAGAAAGATAAGTAGAACATAAGTGACATACAGCTGAGAGCTAATATCCTGCAGGGTAGGATGGCCATGAAGAAGCACGTTGTGTTACAGAATCTACCACTGAAAGTTTCCTGTAATTGAGGTACAAGGTATCTCAATGTGGCAGGTGTAACAGTTTCTAACAGTCTACTGAGGGAGTTAGACTGTTCAAAACCTTCCCCAAGCCAGTCCAGGCTGAATAGCCCTTCCTGACAAAACAGCAGATACATGCTTATTCTCAGGGGGAAAAAAAAAAAAAAAAAAGTGATCCCTGTGTTGGGAAACCTACAGATAGCTGATGGTGAGGATGAGGGTGAAACGGTGTCCTGATAATCAGGGAAATAAATGAAATTGCTAATTAAGCTTTACAGTTCCCATCCTGTTTCTGGAATCAGTCACCAGTATGAAAGCAGCCAGGTGTGGAGCACCAGGCAAGAAATCTGAAAATTCATCTATGAAGAAAGTGGCCTAGAAAGATTCAAACAAGCAAGCAAACAAACAAAACACAAAATGTAATCAAACAAAAACTACAGACAAAAGCAATTTGAGATTTTATGCTAAAACTTTATTATGAAGAAGTTCATCATTCAACAAGCACTCTCCTCTACACATCTACACAAACACATGTAGAGTCTCACAATAAGTTTTTTAGTGCCTCACTTTAAATCATGATTCAATAGCCAAAGATTACTAGACATTTTATGAAAGCTTATAACAATGTTGAGATTATCTCCCAGAAAGTAGGATAAAAGGCAGAGATAGAAAATAGAAAAGAAAATGAGATATTATAGCAGGGTGTTCAGTTTTCTAGTAATGTGTACTTTAGAAAAAGTGAACAGAAAAAATAAGTGGAAGAAGATTATAAAGAGGAGATATTTCCAAAATAATATGTGTGTCCAGACAAAGATCCTAACAATTGCCCATCATCACAAATGAAGATAAAATGAAGGTCCCCTTGCTGGCTCAGTCATTTGACATCTGACTCTTCATATGCACTGAGGTCATGATCATGGGGTCATAAGATCAAGTCCTGAGTGTGGCTCTGCACTCTCTATGGAGTTGGCTTTAGATTCTGTGTCTCTACTTTTCCATCTGTCCCTCCCCACTCATGCTATCTCTCTCTCCCCTTCTCTCTCAAATAAATAAACTATTTTTTTAGCAAAACTGAAGATAAAATGATTCTATCACAAGTTATTCTAAAATTTCAGAACAGAAGGAATTTTAAAATCCTAAAAGTAACAAAGAAGAAAAATAAAACAAAGCAAAAGAAAATAAGCAGATCACATATCACAGCCAGAAATAAGATTGCCATTAGATTACTCAAGAGTATTACGGAGACACAGAATACAGTAGTTAATACCTTCAGAGGCTGAGAAGAATTGATTACTAATTTGAAACTCTATATTCAGGTGTCCACCAAGGTCAAGACAAAAATTAAAACATACTTATTGCATGTAAGGGTGCAGGAACATCTCATTTTCCTGGGAAACTTCTTAAAAAAAAATACAAACTACTGCAAGATAAGCAGTCTGAAAAAGAAAAAATAAGTTATAAATCCTCAAAACATAAGACTCTGGAAAGCCGATGGGGTGGGGGACAGAAGATAGATGGGGGGAAGGGATATTCTGGGTCTATGGCTATGCATCTGGCTAGCAGTCATGCAGCACGGACTGGAGCAGCTTTAAAAGAAGGATTAGAAGACAGATGGTTTACTTGATTTCTTCAACTGTAGTGAGGAGGAGTTTGCAGTTCTTTTTCAAATATTTTAAAATAAAGGAAAGTAAACAGCTTTGGGTTGGGCAAGATTAGATAGCTGTATCCTCATAACACAATAGTAAATAAATCAATAATTTATGAGAGATATACCAATAATAGTAGTACAAGCATATTATTGAGCAAAATGGTGGTAAATGCCGGAATAAATCAATAAGTAATTTAAATGAGTTCACATCTGTGGCTGTTGGCCTCATTAGTTTGGAACTTAGAGTAGGCTGGCTAGTGATTTTTACTATTAGTATTATTAGTATTTTTATTGTTATTATTTATTAAGATCTTAGTATCATTTGGTTTTAGGACATGTAATACTTAGATAAAATTATAATTTATTTTTTAGGTTAAGTTGGTAGTGAGAAAATATCTACTATGATAAATTACTTTTATAAGATTCATTAATAACTTAGCAGTTTAGAAAGAGCAGAGTAACTTGAGATACGGAGCAATGTTCAGGGTTGGCTTGAAAATACAGATGGTTTTGGCTTTAGAATGGAGAAGATTAATATACATCTGTCTCCTGAAAGTAAAGATGAGCAGATGAATTTGAATTTGAATTGCTGATTTGAATGAAAGGAGACACAAATGACGACGGAGCTAGGTTCTGGGAGAAATGGAAGAAAATGGGCAGAAAAGTCATGGGTAGAGGAGATATACCCCATAACCGTAAACATATTTCATTAAATCCTTATATTTTACTAGTCACAAAGTGCCTCACCATATTATTGTGATAACTATTATCCAGTCATTATGATTCCCATTTAACACAAAACCCGAGTTTCAGAAGTTAAGAGACAGAACCAGGAATTTAACTGTCTTAATTCTAAATCTGTGAAACTAAACTTTCTAAGCTTCAGTTTCATCTGTAAAAATGTTGAGGGGGTCACCTGGGTGGCTCAGTTAGTTAAACCTCTGACTTTTCATGTTGGCTCAGGTCATGATCTCAGGGCTGTAAGACTGAGCCCTGCATCTGACTCCATGCTGGGCATAGAGCTTGCTTGGGATTCTTTCTCTCTCCCACTCCCTCTCCCCCGTCCCCCTCCACTGCTAGTGTTCTCTCTCTCTCTCGAAGGGGGGAAAAAAAAAAGAAAAAGAAAAAGAAAAAACCTTATTAAATGTGGGAATACTAATGCCTCCTTCATTGGGTTATTTTAAAAGTAATGTAAAATACGATAAAAGTATAGCACCACAGCTGAACTGACTGTTACTACTAGTTAGCTATTACCATTATTTCTATGATCGCCATCAATCTCCCAACTTATTTGCAAATAGTTACATTACGATTTATTTGCAAATAGTTACGATTACAAAGAGAAGTAAAATCTGGCAAAGTAGAAGCAAATTTGTAGCTATATTCACAATATATTACATGGTTAAATTGTCATTTCTTTGACAGGAAGCTACATTTAAAGAATATCAGAAATACAGGTCAAGTAATCTATTATTCAATACAGATACAACAAGGAAAAATGTACATGCAAACTTTTTTGAATTAAAAATTTGAGATTGAAACAATCACAACTAATTTGATGCATCTGCCACAGAACACTATAAATTTTGTATGACACCCATTAATAGGTGAGAAAACAGACTTCCAAATATTGACTTACAATTGAAAATTAATACATTTAGCATTTGAACTTAAAATGATGTGGATATGTGTGTGTGCATTAAAGTATACAGCACATGAAAGGATAGAGAGCTATGCAGTGAGGCATATCAATTTTATTTCTCTATGCTAATGGGCCTGTGAGGAGATGGCAGTGAAGCAGGGAGACAAGGAAGAACACTAGGCTGCCGCATTCTACAAAACACAAAAGTGCACTGGGTGAAGTCAATTTTTACTGAGTTCTTGACTATTTTTCAATTTCCCATTTCTGAAAGTCAATTTTCAGAAACAAAAGAAGTCTTCAATATTTGAGACTTCTTTCTTCTTTCACTGAATCTTAAGTTACAGAAACTGAGTATAATAGTATAATTCATTCATTTAAATGAAGAAATAAAAATTGTATTGAAAACCCCCAAACTGTGTGACAGCTTAGCTCTGCATTAATGATAACAACCAGATGATTCATGCATATATCTCAGCCTCCTGACATCAGGTTGGCATAGCTGCTTCAATACCTCTGAAATCATACCATTGCTACTCTTCCTAATTCCGTAAAAACGTTGAATTTCCCTTCACTTCTTAATTTTTCTTAAGTGTCAATAAAATAAAGAACCCACACAATTATTACCAAATAATAATGAATTAAACATAACTACATATGTTAAACATAACTATTAATAAGTTACATGATGTGTTCAATCAGCTGGTTCTTTGTCCCTAACTCATTTGTTATGTAAATGCTGTCTATCTGCTATTGATGAATGGAAGCCTTTATAAGCGTACAGGTAGAAAGGACATGCTAAATCAGAAATACTCGGCAGTAAAACATAAAACTGTCAAGGTCAAAATTATTTTGTATAGTAATTTATATTTATTCTAATTGCAAATAAATTAAATTAGTTACAATAATATAATACATATTACTGGCTTGCCAATCCATATCAGTATTTAAAGGTTTTTTTTCTTTTTCCCCTAAATCCCCTCTCTCTCTTAGACAATATGCTGCATTAGTTATTCAATTAAAGGATGAATGTACTGTCGGTTTCACTTTTTTTTTTTAATATTTTATTTATCTATTGGCAGACAGAGATCACAAGCAGGCAGAGAGGCAGGCAGAGAGAGAGAGAGAGAGAGGAAGAAGCAGGCTCCCTGTGGAGCAGAGAAAGCCCGATTCGGGGCTGGATCCCAGGACCCTGGGATCATGACCTGAGCTGAAGGCAGAGGCTTTAATTCTCTGAGCCACCCAGGCACCTCTGTCGGTTTCACTTTTAATAAATGGCTTTAGTTTCTTGGATACACATTAACCTGTGCCACTGCTACATATATTAATACCATTTGGAATCCACGTCTTGTCATTTTTCAGGCAATGACTTTTGGCTTAAGATTTACATTCTCCAAAGACCACTGAAAACATATGTATAAGGCATTTGTTTTAAAAGTAGCTGGACCTGGGTGCCTGGGTGGCTCAGTGGGTTAAAGCCTCTGCCTTTGGCTCGGGTCATGATCTCAGCATCCTGGGATCGAGCCCCACATCGGGGGTCTCTGCTCAGCAGGGAGCCTGCTTCCCCCTCTCTCTGTCTACTTGTGATCTCTCTCTGTCAAATAAATAAAATAAATCTTTAAAAAATAAATAAATAAAACTAAAAGTAGCTGGACCTGGAAATTAAAAGTCTTCATTCTATCTGTGCAGGAAGAACCTGCCTTCCTAAGCTGAACTCATTTGTCTGGCAACATAGAGACAGTCACCTCATGGGGACATTAGAACGAACCCAACATCATGCTTCCTCTGGAAAAGAGGCTGAGCTGAAACATCTTAAAACTAGCTCTATGTCAGCTTGCTCCTTTAGAAATAGACATATTTTGTCCCTCTTTCTTCTCATTCTGAAGGAAATGAGAGCTAAGGAACTGCCAGGCATGTAAGACAGCCATTAAATAGACGAGAGTGTTCTATCAATTCAGAGATTTTGCTCTCTGGAAATGACCTGCAGCCTGAGCCATCAGGAAGGAGGGTGCCTGCTATTCTTTTCCTACTCCGTGTATCCTGAAGGCCCGGTTTCATTGTTGTGTCTAACATGTGCACTCAAGACTTACCTCTCATTGGTATGTGTGTGTTCAGTTTTAGAAATTGTAAATGTTAGTAGAGACGTTCCAGCGGTAACTGAAAAAAAAAAAACAAAAGTAGTTTTAGAGCACAGAGAAGTGATTAGATCTGAAAATGTGGATTTTGTGCTTTCTTAACCCTTCTGCTGACATAACTCTCCCTGTTCACTCTTATAATGAGTGAAGCCTGTCAAGGAAAGATGTAGAATTGTTCATATGGAACAGCAGAGCGTTGAAAGGGCTTAGGTTTTACTTTAATTTTTGAAACTCAGATTAAAGTACTTAGCCCATATCCTTTTCCCATTAGAAATAAAAGCAAGTTGAAAAAGAAGTAAAAAGGGAAACAGGAAGAAAGAGGAAGGATGTAAGCCTGCATATATTCTCTGTTTATCTAGGTCAGGGTGGATTTTTAATTTAAACTGTATGAATTCTCTGAACATTAAAAATATGGCATAGTGGCACCTGGGTGGCTCAGTGGGTTAAGCCACTGCCTTCGGCTCGGGTCATGATTTCAGCGTCCTGGGATTGAGCCCCACATCGGGCTCCCTGCTCAGCCAGGAGCCTCCTTCCTCCTCTCTCTCTCTCTCTCTGCTTGCCGCTCTGCCTACTTGTCATCTCTCTCTGTCAAATAAAAAAAAAATGACATATATTATATAATATATATGATATATCTATGATACATGATATAGATGATATAATATAAACACATAGTTATGTTCTGCTTTCAATGATGTTCTTTTTTATATGACTGCTATACATAAAAATAGAAGTTGATTATATTCTTTAAGAAGAAAACATTTTAATTATCATCATTTATATATATAATTTTTTAAAATTAATACTAAAAACATCTATCAAAAAATCACAAGGCCCCAAAACTGAATCATAAGAAGAAACCAATTACTTTTAGTAAAACTGTTGCTTGAGAAGATAGCATTACATTACCCACGAAGAGGTATGTCTTGCAGGTAAGTTTTCTTTACTACACCTCTCCCAAAGGAAAAGATACAAAGAAAGTACAGAAAGAAAAACAAAAAGTAAAATATCTGACAGTAGCATATATTGTGTCATGACAATGAAGAAATTAGCCAGGAAGTTAACTATGACAAAGTTATGAAATCTGGAGCTAAAAGAGACATTTAACTGCATAAATCAAATGACTTATATGGAAAGGTGCTAGAATTGTCAAAATCTAGACATTATGACTTGGAGTAATCCAGAAGTAAGTCACTGTGATCAAGCTGTCCTCAGGATTTATTAAGATTTCTATGGCATTTAAAAAAAAAAAGCTATTTAAATATTTTTAAACATGAGTCGTGAGTATTTAAAAGAAATATTTATCCCTCTGTAAGTTGTAATAATAATTAATACTTCAAGGAAAGAAGAAAAATATACTGTTGGTCAGATGGTTTAAAGCAATATGTGTTTAGCAGAAAAGATAAAGTGATGCTTTGTAAGAAGTTCATAAGTGAATATAAATTGGTAAATGAGTTTTTAAATTTAATCAGATACATGAGATTACTCAGGAAAAAGAAATGATAGAAAAGTATTTTTAAAAAGTCCTCATCCTAATAGTAGCAAAAGAAGGGAAAAATTAAGCTAATTGTTATTCTTCACAACATTTTAAAAAATTAAAATAGCATCAAACTCCCTAAATTTTTATTGTTTCCAAGTCTAAACTTATTTTCCTTGCAGTAAAGTAGATGAAATCCTAGAAATCCTTCTAGGAGTGTTGACATTTTCCATTACCATAGTTGTCAAATTTTCTGTATAAACACTTGAATAGTTTCTCAAAATTGGTATTCTAGAATACCAAGGAAGCAATGTTCTTGAGATTGTTTTAGGAGTAATGTAAGATGACATTTAAAATAGAAATTCAATGGACATCAATTTATGACTTAGAGCTGAAATTAAGATTTATTATCTGTGGATGGGTAATATGAAAATAACGAAGTTCCAACCTGAGGAGCACATCATGTTTAAACAAAATAAAGTGTATAGATGGAACTTGTCATTCCAATGGATGGACTCAGTGAAAACTGTTCATAAAGTAAATTGAAATCTAAATATGTAGTCTAAGCACAGATCATTTATTATTGAGGAAATGACTGTCAATTACTATGCAAGGCAGACAGAGGCTTCACCCATTTGCAGTGATATTGTAGTGAAAGCAAAATAAGAGTTGCACTTGCTCCCTTAGTTATAAAGTACCACAAAAAAATTATAGCAGAAATGTGGGCTGGGTGTGAATTAAAGAGACCCTATTCAAAATCTCTCCACCATTTCCTCAAAAGTCTTCTGGTGCCTAGCAAAATGAACAATGACATCTATACTTATAGGAAAATTCTTGAAATTCTATCCAGGCAAATATTCTTCCTTGAAACTTTGTATGACTACACAAAAGAATGTGATTTTTCTCCTTTTCACGCTATTTTCCACTTAAATGTGTTTGTCTCTTTCACTCCTGGGATAGATTTTGGAAGAAAGTGCAGAAGACCCATTGATGAAATTACTTTGGCACATACAACATCCTCCAAAAGGCAATGTCGCTCATTCTATAAAGAGCACTTGCCTTTTTTTTTTTTTTAAGATTTTTATTTATTTATTTGACAGACAGAGATCACAAGTAGGCAGAGAGGCAGGCAGAGAGAGAGGAAGGGAAGCAGACTCTCTGCTGAGCAGAGAGCCAGATGCAGGGCTTTATCTCAGGACCCTGGGACCATGACCTGAGCCAAAGGCAGAGGTTTTAACCCACTGAGCTACCCAGGCACCCCTAAAGAGCACTTGTCTTTTAAAATAGATACCACAACAATATAATATCCCAAATATCAGATGAAAAACTTAGTAGAGCTTAGAAGCTTTTAATTTGAACAAAAACACATGATGTCTTCTAAAAGCCTATGTTAAAAGTTATTCTCATAGTACACCCTACTGCCTCACTGTGTAATTTAGATCATGTCTTCCTAATCACTCCTTAGTTCTCAAATTGAGAACTTTATTTAATAAACAAAGATGTTAAAATTCCTTTGATACAAAATGATACTTGCTGAAGTAATAACTTGCTGAAATCATGTATATTTTTAAGAGATCTCTGTAAAGTTGTAGAGAGCACAAGAGAATTACAGGTTGTTCAAAATTTTTGGACTATTTTATTTATTTAAGAGAGATGGAGAGAACACAAGTGGGGGGGGGGGGCAGGCAGACGGAAAGGGAGGAGCATGTTCCCCACTGAGCAGGGAGCCAGACTCAGGTCTTGATCCCAGGACCCTGGGATCATGGTCTGAAATGAAGGCTGACACTTAACAGCTGAGCCACCAGGTACCCCTAAAATATTAAAGTTTTTCAAGTATGGTGACTTTGTTTAAAACTGTATTCCTTAGTTTATGTTGAAAGTTAACAGTAAAATATCAAGTTGAATAAACTTCATTCTGTAAAAGTGGGTAAAAATCATCCCCACTTGTTAAATAAAGATATGTCCATCTTCTTATATATCTTATGAGATATATAGATACATGAGACAAGCAATAATGAGGTAAAAATTATAAAATATATTTAATACAGGCCTTACATTATTCACAAAAACAAACAAAAAACAAAAACAAAACAAAACAAAAATCTCAAAATGGATCATAGAACTAAATGTAAAACTCAGAACTATAAAACTCTTAGAAAATAACAGGAAAAAATAGATAACCTTGGATAGTGTGATAACTCTAGACACTAAACCAAAGACACAATCCACAAAAGAAAGAACTGGCAGGTTGGAATCATTAAAATTATGATGATGATGATGATGATTATTATTTCGCAAAAGACACTGTCAAGAGAAGGAAAAAACAAGTCACAGACTGAAAGAAAGTATTCTCAAAAATACATCTGATATAGTTATGTAAAATATACAAAGGAATTCTTAAAATTCAACAATAAGAAAACAAACACCTGATTTTAAAAGAAGTCAGAGATCTTCATAGATACCTCAGAAAAGAAGGTAAACAGATTAAATAATTATATAAAAGTTGCCCTACATCATATGTTATCAGTGAAATGAAAATTAAAACCACTTCTTTGAATAGTCAAAATGCAGAACATTGACAAAGCCAAATGCTAGTGAAGATGTGGAGCAACAGAAATTTGTTTATTGCTGGTCAAATGCAAAATGGTATAGCTACTTGGGAATACGTTTTTTGATTTCTTAGCAAACTAATCCCATACTCTTACAATACTATCCAGCAACCATGCTTCTTGATATGAACTCAAAAGAGTTGATTATTTCATCTTATTTTATTTCACAAAAGCCTGCACATGGATGTTTATAGCAGCATTATTCATAATTGCCAGAACTTGGAAGCAAGGAATAAACTTTAGTAAGTGAATGGATAAGCTGTTATGCATCCAAGCAATGGAATAAGCACCAAAAATAAGCTCTCAAGGCATGAAAAGACATAGAGAAATCTTGAGTGCATATTATTAAGTGAAAGATAGAAAACAAAAACCTATATACTTTGTGATTCCATCATTCTAGAAATTTTGTTATCTCCATGGAGATAGTAAAAAGATCTGTGGTTACCAGGAGCTGGGGGAGGGGTAGTGAATAGGCAGAGCACGGAGGAATTTTAGGGTGGTGGAAACTACTCTGGATGATACTGTCATGATAAATGCATGTAATTATACATTTATCCAAACCTGCAGAACGTACACAACCAAGAGTGATCCTTAATGTAAATTATCAACTTCAAGTGATAATGATGTATATACATGGATACATATATATTTTAACAAATGTACAAAGGTAGTGTGAGATGTTGAAAATGAGGGAATTCATGCATATACAGAAGCATGGAACAGATGGGAAGTTGCTGTCCTTACCAATTATTTTGTGAACCCTAAATTTCCCTAAAAAATAGTCTATTTAAAAAAGACTGATATACTTCTAGAATTTTTTCTTCAGACTGCCAATATTTCCGTAAGAAATCTTTAATCTGTTGATTTTTTAAATTAGATTTTATTTATTTGTCAGATAGAGAAAGAGAGAGTGAGCACAAACAGGGGGAGCAGGAGACAGAGCAGGCAGAGGGAGAAGTAGGCTCCCCCCTGAGCAAGGAGCCCCATATGGGACTCTATCCCAGGACCCTGGGATCATGACCTGAACCAAAATCAGCCACTTAACTGATTGAGCCACTTGAGCATTCCCATCCTGTTGATTTTTATTGATAGAATATATTTTCACTGGAATATACTGATACAGATGATACCACCTAAGTATCCAGGAGAGCAAAAGAAAAAGCCTTAAAAATTATATCATAACTGTTACTACACAAATATATGCTTCTGAGAACCCAATTTATTGTTTATGTAAAAATCAAACAGTAGAAGAGGAAGCACTAACATAAAGCAATTTTCCAATTTTTTATTTTTTTTAAGTACTAGAGGTTGAGTAAGAAACAATACGACTAAAGTAAATTACCATATTTTCCTTTTTCAGTACTCTTTAGAGATAATGAATTGTCTGCCCAATATCAAAAAATCACTCTGCAATCAAGGAAGAATAATTGATAAGTTTTATGATTTTTAGTGCTTTTAAGGATGCTAGCTGACTGAACATTTCCACTCATTCTGATGGTTATATACAGTGCTTAAATCCAGACTGGAAATTAATACAAGAGAAGAATGATAATGTCGATGGTTTTATTTTCCTGCCATTTCTTTTCTAAACTTCTGTTTTTCCTCTTCGTTAGAGATAAGATGCTTTGTATTTCAAATTAGAAGTACTGACTTCAGCTTTGTAGAATAAACAGATTTTTTTTTTTTTTAAGGATTCAGTGGTAGTTCACAGAAAACAAGAAACCACTGAACCACAAAGATTCGAAAATTCAGCATCATAAAATCTCCAGGAACCTTAGTAGTAAGAGTTTGCCCTCTATCTCTACTACATTGTCATTTACTCACTTTGATACAAATTCTGAGGGAGTAAAACTGATTGGCCTTACATGGACAGGCAAATCACACATATGGACAGCATGTCTTTGAATAAATATAGCCTCGTGTACTCATACCTATATATTGATTGATTAGGATCATTATAAGATCATTATAACATAATTATGGTCAATCAAGTAGTGAGCCTAATCCATATATAAGTTGTATGACACCTTTTGCACACTTACTTTATTATAATTACAGTCTATCTGGAAAAATAAATATAGAAATAAAAAGAAATAAAAATAATTTAAATGAGCAGAGAATTTCAACCTTCATCCTATCATTTACAGATCTGGAGTGAGAATTTTTTTTTTTTTTTATTTTTTTAAGATTTTCTTTATTCATGAGAGACAGAGTGGGGAGGGGAGTCAGAGGGAGAAGTAGGTTCTCCATGGATTAGGGAGCCCAACATGGGACTCAACCCCAGGACCCGGTGATCATGACCCAAGCAGAAGGCAGATGTCCAACTGACTGAGCCACCTAGGCACCCCTTTTATTAAGTTTTTACTAATTTTTAAATCTTTATTTTTAAGATTTTTTTTTTTTTAATTTATTTCACAGAGAGAGAGAGAGATCACAGGTAGGCAGAGAGGCAGGCAGGGAGATGGGGAAGCAGGCTTCCTACTCAGCAGGGGGCCTGATGTGGGGCTTGATCCCAGGACCCTGGGATCATGACCCAAGCCAAAAGCAGATGCTTAACAACTGAGACATGCAGGCACCCAGAGAATTTCTTTCTTTCTTTCTTTTTTTTTTTTTTCAATCAATGATGCAGACATTTAATGTTATATTGCCAAACAAAATCAAAAACTGCCAAAACAAACAAATCCAATATATTTTATGTCAAAATATGTACATATTTGGCTTTATTCCTTGCCTAAAAAGTATCAATTCTTCCTCCTTCCTATTTTATTCATTCTTCCTCCTTCCTATTTTATTCTGTGTTCACATTTTCCTTCATTTAAACTATATGCACCAGGAGAAGATGACTAGATCCTCCAACACTGGCAATATTGGGTAACAAGCTTCAGGATACCCCCCACATTTTTTTTTAAACCAATGATGAGTTTAAAATGGGCATATGTTAAAATTCAGATCACTGGGAAATCTTCAGGAAAGGTTTCCTCAGCTTTCCTGGGAGTGACATGAATATGTTAAATCTGAGCTACACTTCCATCTTGCTACATGGAAAGAAAAGACAAGAAGACTAAAGAGAAATGGATCAAGGCTTATACACTTTTGGAAGTCCTATCTCAGGTGATCATGTGTGTCAGCCAACATATTTCCTTTTACTGAATTTTGTTTGACTTAAGTATTTGATTATTTGGTGAGGACAGAATTCTTTTTTTTTTTTCTTTCCTCTTTATCCATTTTTTGGGATGATACTTCTACATAAGAACATGAAGAGAATGCAAGGTTATTATCTTAGTAACAAGTATAAATATTCCTTTTTAGGGAGAGATCTATTTTTGTTGAAACCAACTTTTGGCTTCATGTGGAAAAATGAGGTCACCTAAATAACAAGGACTAAAAAGAAGGAGTAGGTTGGAGTGCCACGTGGGACTACAGTTAAGAGTTCAGTCTAGCAGTTTTGGGCCTGAAGGAGCAGCTTGTTGAGAGATATTCCCATGAGTATTTTCCCAGGTCACTGTGTGCACTATGTGTTGTGACACCTCTTATGATTCTGCAAGTCTCTGGCAATAAACAAACAACAGAAGAGAAGAGAAGAGAAGAGAAGAGAAGAGAAGAGAAGAGAAGAAAAAAGGAGAGGAAAGAAGGGGGAGAGGAGGGGAGGGGAAAAGAAAAGAAAAAAAAAGAAGAAGAAATAGGTTTGGTTATATCAAAAACCTGTGAAAACAAAAGCAAAAATGAACTACTGAAACCTCACCAAATTAAGAAACAGTCAACAAAACTAAAAAGAACCTAAGGAATGGGAGAAGATATTTGCAAATATCTTATCAGGTAAAGGGCTAGTATCCAAAATCTATAAAAAACTTACCAAACTCAACACCCAGAGAACAAAAAATCCAGTCAAGAAGTAGGCAGAAGACATGATTAGACATATCTCCAAAGAAGACATATACATGAAAAAAATGCTCAGTATCAGCATCAGGGAAATACAAATCAAAACCACAGTGAGATATCACCTCATACAAAACAGAATGGCTAAAATGAACAACTCAGGAAAAAAAAAAAAAAAAAACAAAACATGCTGATGAGGATGAGAAAGGGGAACCCTCCTACACTGTTGGTGGGAATGCAAACTGGTACAGCCACTCTGAAACACAGTATGGAGGTTCTTCAAAAATTTGAAAATAGAGTTACCTTATGACCCAGCAATTGCAGTACTAGGAATTTACCAAAAAAATAAAAACAGTGATTCAAAGGGGCATATGCCTCTCAATGCTTATAGCAGTAAAGTCCTTAATAGCCAAAATATGAAAGGAGCTTATAGTTCTCATTACAGTTCACTCTTGGTGCTGTGCATTCCATGAATTTGGAAAAATGTATCATGACACATATCCTTGATCTTTTTTAAAAATTTTTTCTCCCTTTTATACATGCAATTAGATTTTTTTATAAACAAATCTTTGACCTACTAATCTAATGACCTAAATATTAACCTAAGCATATGCTTTTTTTTTTTTTCTTTGCAAGACCACTGAATTAATTAAATCCACTTCTTTGGGAAAAAAATCTATTTTACTAGATAAGTTACAGAGTTTTATTTTTTCACTCTCCCACCAAGTTGTACATTCTATTTATATCTATAATATGACTAATGGCAAGAATACATGAAATTATCTCAATTGAGTGATAATTCAGCTTCAAAAAAAAAAGGATAGGTTTAGTAAATATATTTCTTGAGTATCTGATAGTTAGTGCAACGTTCTAGATGTGAATAAAACAACCTAATACAATCTAAAACATTTGTAAGTTTCCAGACTTATAGCATTTTATTTTAAATGCTACCATTGCTAAATGAAAAACAAAACAAAACAAAACAAGTCAAGGCACCATTAACTCTTTTGCACACCAAATCATATACTTTGTAATTATTCTTTGTGATCTTGATACATACAAAGAAAAAAAAATAAATCCTTCTCCATAATACATTTATATTTGGGAAGAAGATTTGATTTGTTTAGCATTTAGCATTATTAGGGTTATTTTATTACGTCTATTTTTGTTCTTGGAGAAGTATTTAGGTAAGTAATATGGCTTAAGTTTTTAATTGGGAAACAGGTATAACTCAACCGTAGTTTTCTAAATATTATCTTTATGAGTTTCTTATCGTGTTGTTAGCTACTAATCAATCAGGAAACACTTATTCTGTAGGGTGTAGAAGACAAAATAAAACCTACTGTAAAGTATTTCAGTAGTTAACAAGTCTGAGATGTCAGAGACAAGAAGAGAGCTTGCAGATGAATTTTAGGTAAGTGCTTTAAAAGTGGAAAAAGTTCTTAAAGTCTTTGAAGACAAACAATTTTTTATAAAGATAGAAAGTCAAAGGCTTTTCTTTACTCTTTTCCATTTAGATTCAACTTTATGTTTCAAATTTCCAAAAACTTTATTAATTTCTTCTTATAGACATATTGTTATAGACATAAATATTGTACTACAAAGACATTAAAATATTGTACTGGAACTTCATGTTATTGCTGTGATGGGCAGAATAATAAGCCTACACACATACCCTTGGAACTTGTGAATATTTTATGTGGCATTTTCCGTGTCAAAGGGAATTAAAATTATAAATGAAAATAAGTTTGCTAATCAAACGATGTTAAAATAGGGAGATTATTTTAGATTTTCTGGCTTGTATTTATCACAAGAGGGCTTAAAATAGGAAGAGGGAGGCAGGAAAAGGAAGCAAGAGTGATGTGTTATGGGAAAGACTTCTGGTTTTGCTGGTTTGGAAGGTACAATAAGTGGGCCACAAATCAAGGAACGTGGGTAGCCTCTAGGAGCTGGAAAAGGTAAGGCAATGGATGTTCCCCTAGAGCCTTCAGAAGGGGACGCTGCTCCTTGATTTTAGCTCAGTAAACCCATGCTACAGAACTGTAGGATAATACATTTGCATCATTGTAAGCTGCTAAGTTTGTGGTAATGTTATAGCAGAATAAGAAAAGTAATCGACTTTAATGCTGGAAGTGGGGAACTGCTATAATAAATACTTAAAAATGTGGAACTATCTTTAGAACTGGGCAGTGTAGAGAGGCAGAAAGAAGTCTTGAGATGCATGACAGAAAAAGGCTAGATTGCTTTGAACAGATTGTTAGGATAAATATGGATGTTAACATTTCTGCAATCGAGGATTCAGATGGAAGTGAGGAGCATGGTAGAAAAATCTAAATTTTATCTCAGAAAATACCTATATTACTGTGAACTGACTGCTAGTGGAAAGATATGTGCTCAAAATGCTACTTCTTTTTTTAATTTTTTATTTTTTATAAACATATATTTTTATCCCCAGGGGTACAGGTCTGTGAATTGCCAGGTTCAAAGTGCTACTTCTAATACTAAGGGCTCAGAAAGAAACGAGAGGTATGTTGTTGGAAGCCAGAGGAAGGCAAGCCTTGTCATATAAGCAGAAAGGTTGGCAGTTCTGTTCTCCTCTCATTATGTGGAAGGCAGAATTTATAAGAGAATCTGGATGACATTAAGGCTGCCAATCAGTGGACGTTGACATGGAAAGTTTATCCTGGACTGTTCAAGCAAACACAATGCAATCACAGGAGCTTTTATAAGAGGGAGAGGGAAGCAGGTAGAGGTCAAAATTACTTGATGTGAGGAGGTTGCAATTCACTATTGCTGGCTTTGAAGGTAGAGGCAGGGGCCATGAGCCAAGGAGTGCAGGTGATCTCTAAAAGCAATAAACAGTGGGATTTTCTCCAGGTCTTCCAAAAAGCAGCACAGTCCCACTGACACTTTGATTTTAGCTCAGCAAATTGTTGGATTTATGACCCACAGAAATTTATGACCCACAGAATTATAAGACCATAAATTGTCTGTGTTTTTTGTTGTTGTTGTTTTTTGTTTTGTTTTCATTTTTGTTCTTTTAAAGATTTTTATTTACTTATTTGACAGTTCACAAGTAGGCAGAGAGGCAGGCAGAGAAATAGGAAGGGAAGCAGGCTCTCTGCTGAGCAGAGAGCCCGATGCGGGGCTCCATCCCAGGACACTGGGATCATGACCTGAGCCAAAGGCAGAGGCTTTAACCCACTGAGCTAGCCATGACCTGAACCAAAGGCAGAGGCTTTAACCCACTGAGCTACCCAGGCTTTAACCCACACACTTAAAATGTGAGTTTTTTAAGCCACTAAGTTTGTGGCAATTTGTTGCAGAAGTGGTAGAACTTAAATACAATTGTGGGGCTGGGGTGACAGTTGGATAAGCATTTGACTCTTGATTTTGGCTGAGGTCATGATCTCAGGGTTGTGGGACCAAGCTTTGTGTTGAGGTCCTGCCCAGTGGGGCAACAAGATGTTCTTAACGATGAAAGTATCTTTCAGCCTATCACTAGACAGCATACTTCTAGAAGATTGTAAACTGCTACAGAGAAAAGACTTGAAGTCCTTATTAGGGTTTGGAGTCAAAAAAGGAAATCCTCAGCTTCTGAACATGATGTCACCTAACAGGCATTTTCAGTCCAGGATCCACAATCAGATATCATTGTTAAATATATAATTGTTCCAAATTAACATCGGCTATCTTATGTTTAAGATCTCTGAAAACAGACTTCTGTGTGTTTAACGTTTACACCTAAAGGAATGTAAAAAATACATTTAATGTGTAATTAAGTGTAATTGGCAATATGTAAATTTGTAATTTGTTAACCTTTTTGTATATATATGCATTACAATCTAAAATCCAAGAGTAACATATTAATAAACGTTTTATGTATGCACCGAGGCAACAGCCAAAGTTGCATATAAATATAAAACATTTTTACCATGTCAGAGGCTTTCTTCATGTACCTATGTTTGTCTGTCTCCTTTGTTCTGACTTCTATCACCTTATATATTAGGGACTTATTGTCGAAATTTATTTAAATTTTAATAATACAAGATAGACTCATTTTATATAATTCCTTTTGCTCAGCATACTGTTTCTGAGATTCAGCAGGTTATTGTGTATGTAAGTACATTTTTAAAATAAGATAGCATTTTATGCATATATCAGACTTTACTGATGCATTCTTCTTTTCACAGGCATTTAGATTTGTTCCAATTTCCATTTTCCTTTTGACAGCAATTATTTGTTTTCAGTTTGGTGCTATTAGGAGGACAAAAGCTGCAGTGAACTGTATTTTATGTGTCTTTGATAGCCAAATGCTAGAATTTCTTTTTGGACATACAGATAGGAGTGAAATTCCTGTTCATGGAATAGAAAAATGCTTAGTTTTAGTAAGTATCATCTAAGAGATTTCCAAAGTTGTTTTTTTCTTTTTAAGTCAATTTGCACTTCCAGAAATTAGAAGATTGCACGTGGCTCTACATCTTTCCCAGTACTTACAACTGTCAACTTTTAAAATTTTGTCCATTCTGACATTTGTAGTACTATTTCATTGCTGTTGTCATTTTCATTTCCCCAATAATGATTGGTATCCATCATGATTTTTTAGGCTTATTAGCTATTTGGATATTGTCCTCAGCTAAGTGTATTTTCCAGACTTGTGCCCCACATATAAATTAGATAGTTTCTTCCCTGTTTGTGTTGGTTATTTATACATTCTGAATATTAATCTTTTCTTACATATAAATTTGAAATATCTTCTTTCAGTATATGACTTGCCTCTTGCTTCTGAGAACTATATTTTGATGAATTGAAATTCTTAAATTCAATGAAGTCCTGTTTATCAGTTTTTGTCTAATACTCTTTGTAACTTATATAATATGTTTTGGACTATACAATATCATAAAGATATCTCCTATGTTTACTTCTATAATCTTGATAATCTTAAACTCCTACATCTATAATCTATATTCTTTATTGTTTTAGCTTTCATGTCTGTGTCTTTTAATTTTATATAATGTAGGAGTCAATATTACTCCTGCCAAATTTACTGAACCAATTCTTTCTCCAAATGAACTACAGTGTCTCTTTTTCCATAAATTAAATGAACATATTTGAGTATCTCTTTTATTTGTTCCATTTGTCGATTTGTCTTACCTTGCACTAATAATGCACTGTCTTACCAGAGCTTAAAAAGCATAATATAATTTTTCCCATATTGCCTTGTTTTTCTAATTTGCATTACCTGTTCTAAGTCTGTTGCTTTCTATATGAGTTCTAAACTTTCACATTCCTTAATTTTTTATTGAAATACCAATGAGATTATTGGGCCTTAAAAATTTTACTTTTGGTGAGGGAGAATAATTACATGATTAATATCTTAATACATGGAGGAATATCCAATTTTCTGTCTTCTTAAATTAGAATGGTAATTTTATGTGTTAATTTCCATTTCAATAATGCTTAAAATATTTGTTGGATTATATTCAATCTATATATTAATTTGAGGATAATAGCAACATAGAATATGGACCTTGATAATATGGAATCAGTCAATTAACAAAGTATATGTTTCCAATTTTAGGATT
Source organism: Mustela nigripes (assembly GCF_022355385.1). Taxonomy (NCBI): domain Eukaryota; kingdom Metazoa; phylum Chordata; class Mammalia; order Carnivora; family Mustelidae; genus Mustela; species Mustela nigripes. The sequence continues at coordinate 178,076,144 of NC_081557.1, forward strand.
ACTTTTTCTCAGAAATATTTTATAGTTTAAGTTTTAGAGATCTCTGATGTTTTTCTTGAGATATGTTTTTGTATTCAATAGTTTTGAACTATTATATGCAACTATAAATGGAATTTTTATATTTTATTTCATGCTTTTGTTGATGTAATATAATTGTATATATTTAAACTTTTTAATATTTTCCTATATAATTTTATATTTTTGCTGATGCAGTCTAATTGATTGTGTTGTTGTCATTGAGTCTGAGAATCTTACAAAACTTATACTTAAAATCTGATATATTTTAATATAGAAACAACAAATAATTTGTGTGTAAAAGCAGATCTTACCATTCCTTTCCCTTGTTTATGCCACTTCTTTCTTGTGTTATTTCATTAGCAGTGAATTCCAGTATATTTTTAAAATTTAAATTCAATTTATGTAACATATATTGAATTATTAGTTTCAAAGGTAAGATTTAGTGATTCATCAGTTGAATATAACACCCAGTGCTCATTACATCAAGTGGCTTCCTTAATCCCCATGACCAAATTATCCCATTTTCCACCCACCTCTGCTCCTGCAACCCACAGTATTTCCTTCGACCATCTAAAGATACGCATTAAAATTTTGCCATTGACTTTAATGTTGTCTGTAGCTTTTTTTCTTTATTTTTTTTTTTAGATTTTTTATTTATTTGACAGAGTGAGAGATCACAAGCAAGCAGAGAGGCAGACAGAGAGAGAGGGGGAAGCAGGCTTTCCACTGAGCAGAGAGCCCAACATGCGGCTCGATCCCAGGAACCCAAGACCATGACCTGAGCCGAATGAAGGTAAAGGCCCAACCCACTGAGCCACACAGGTGCCCCTGTTGTCTGTAGTTTTAAAAAGATTGATAGGTAGCAAGATGTAGAAATAGATGATAAGTAAATATAAATGTAGATACCCCTTGTCTGATTACTCTATTACAAGTTAATTGAGAATAGTAATCATATATGGGTGCTGAACTTAACAAAATATACTTCCAGCATCTATAAGACAATTATGTTTCTCTCCCTTTATCCTACAAATGCAGTGCATTATACTGATTGATCTTCCAGTGGTAAAGCCCACTCACACTCCTAGAAATATCCTGGACATAATTAATCATCCTTCTTATATATTGTTAAATCTTATTTGTTCTATTTAAGGTTTTTTTTTTGTTTGTTTGTTTTGTTTTTTTGTTTTGTTTTTGTTTTTGTTTTTTTATTTTATTTTATTTTTTTTAAATAATTTTTTTTATTTTTTTAATAAACATATAATGTATTTTTATCCCCAGGGGTACAGGTCTGTGAATCACCAGGTTTACACACTTCACAGCACTCACCAAAGCACATACCCTCCCCAATT